>NC_056728.1:18897319-19182319 GCF_019279795.1 Protopterus annectens
TGTATTTATGAGGAAGTAACTGAAAGTTTTGTTCATTCTAAGTTTCAATCCATTGATTTGAGTTTGTTAGATTTATTATACCAGGGGTATATTAGTTTATCCTAAGTTAGGTTTTTCAGGATTCTGCAAAGTCATAAAACCTCTGAAATCCCCCATTTAGACCAATAGTAGCTGCAGTTAATAAATAGTAGCTGCAGATTGTGGGAAGACTGAAATCATTCTGGTGTAGCTTAATTTCATGTTAAACCCTTTGATATAAAAATCTGAATTTTATTTGAAAGATTCTTGGGCCTTTTTAGACTTGTATAATATTGAAGGTTTGGAAAGTAGGCTTGTTGTTTTAGACATAATATCTGTTTACACCAGTATTATTCTAGAGATGGCTATAGATTTCTTCAGGAAATATTTATCTAATTTTATAAGTTTAGATAATATATATATTAATACTACTTGTTTATTATTAGATTTGGTTTTGAGTAATAGCATGTTTATATTCAGAGGGATCATTTATTAGAAAAAGAACTGGGTAGCTAAGGGAGCTACAGTGGCCCAAGTTTTTGCCAATATTGTTATGAATTGTGGCAATAACACTTTTGGTTAAGCATTCTCTTTATCATGTTAGCTTGTACTGCAGCCAAAACAATGGTTTATTTTTTATTTTGGAATGGAGCTGAAGAAGAAGAATTTATTAAGCTTTTTGCTTATTTAAATAATAGTACTAATTTTCTTATATTCACAATAGGAAACGTAGGTGATACGGTTGATTTTTTTAGACATGACTATCATGTTGAATAAGTCAAATCAATGTTTTTATAGTACCATTTATAGGAATACGGCCTTTGCTAACAATTATTAGAATTGTCAAAAAAACATCCCTGGTTTATGAAGCATAATGTATGAATAGAGGTTATTTTGAAAGGTTTTAGATCCTATTATTTCTGAAGTTACAGAAAATAAGTGGTTAAGTTCCATCCTATTTTAAGAAAGGGTTTTCTTAGTAATGCAAGTCAAATTATCACAAATAGCAAATTTTTTTTGGGAGATTTCCCTGTTCCTGTAACTTAAGATGTGACCTGTGTTAAAAATATTATGATTAGTAACTGGAAAGTAATGCTTGGAAATGTAGATTTATCTAAAATTATTGGTGAAAAAAAACAAGTTATGTTTATAAATGTACCACTAACATTAAATCATTAATGGAAAAAACATAATTTGGTTACTACCGTACATGTTGGTCCCTTAGGTACTTATAGGTACAATAAATGTAAATATTGTAGGTTTATTAATGAAGGTTTGAGTTTTATTTTAATCCATAATGGTAAATAAATATTTTGGAAAGGTAGATTTATGATTGATTCGATGGGAGTGGTCTATATTGCCATTTGTTGTTGCTGCAAAGGCTTTTACAGAGGTAAAACACCAGGAAGTTCTTGTAGAGAATGTATGAGCATAATTTGGTTATAAAAATACTCTGGCTAAACACACTGCTAGTTGTGCTGATTTTAAGAAATTTGTTTATGTAATCTGTTTTATAGAGATTGCATCTTTGAATGGTGATATTAATACTAAAGTGGAATGTTCATAGGTTCATTGGTTCATAGGTTGGTACTAGGCTATTGACCCTAGGGCCAATACAAGCCTAGCCATAACAATTTTTAGCAGGGCGACTGACGTGATCCCTGGGGTGAATTTCCTATCACACATTCAATCGTCATAGTTCCTTTTGAAGAGGGCCAAGGAGGTGCTCTGCTTGACATGTATGGGCAGTCTATTCCAGAGTATGGGGAGTCTCTGGGTCAGGAACCTATCCCACCAGCATGTTTTGTTCATTGTGATGACAAGGTTTAGATCCCTGGAACATGTGGCTCTGAGGGATTGGGATTTCTTTAAGTGGAGCATGTCCAGCAGCTCAGGGTTTGACATGGCCCTGTATGTTAAGCAGAGATCACCTCTGAGTAGACGATATGCCACAGAGTATATCTGGAGATTTTTAGATGGTCAGCATAGGGCATCTGCTTTAGGCCTGTGATTCTTTTAGTGAGGTATTTCTGCGGTCTTTCCAGCTGTTGCAGATGTCTTGTGGGGTAAATACCAAATGGGGCATTGTACTCTATAATGGGTCTAATGAGGGATGAGTACAGTGGGACAATGACCTCCTTTTTTCTGGATGAAAAGCCCTTAGTGATGAGGTGTGCCACATAGAATGATTTCCTGACTGTTGTGGCGATGTGGTTATCAAAGGTGAGACCACTATCCACCTGTGTCCCTAAGTCTCTCATCACACTTTCAGTGTTTAGTGTACAGCCTCCTATGTGGTAATTCATGGTACATGGTTTTTCCCAAAGGGGATAACTATACCTTTCTTGGCATTAAGCTTGAGCCCATGGCTCTGGCACCAAGCATCTGTTTCTGTAAGGCCCTTTTGTAGAATATCCACATAATTTGGGGATTCAGTAATGGCTCCCAGTTTGCAGTCATCTGCGAACTTTGTTAGCCAGAGTCCCTTAGTGTTGGCCTGTACTTCAGAGAAGTAGATGCCAAACAAGAGCGGTCCCAGGACTGAACCCTGAGGTACTCCACTTGTCATTTGTCTAGAGCTGGATTTGGAGTCGGCTACTTTTACAGTCTGAGTTCTGTCAGTAAGCCAGTTGGCAACCCATCAAGTGATGTAGGGATTTATGCCCAGCTTAGTAAGTTTATCTATGATTCCAGAGTGGGGGATGGTGTTGAAGGCCTTGGCAAGGTCCAGATAGGCTGTTTGGACCACCTTACCCTTGTCCACTGCTCTGGAGACTGATTTGAAGATGTCAATCAGGTTCAGGAGACAAGATTGGCCCTTCATGAACCCAAACTGGGTGGGGTCCAGTGTTTGAAGGTTGCCAATGTCTTTGTTTATAAGTTCCATGATAATGCATTCCATGCCCTTGCAGATCAGACTGGTCAGACTGATGGGATGGTAGTTCCCAGGATCCAAGGTGGATCCCCCCTTGTGGAGTGGGATAACTGTAGCTGTGCGCCACTCAGTGGGCATGAAGCCTGAGGTGAGGCTATGATTAAACATGACACTTAGGTGAGGTGCCAGTTCATTTTGTAGTTCATGTAGTACACAGCCCGGGATGCCATATTCTTAGCTTTGAAGAGTGTGGTTTCGACCTGTGTGGTCATGATTACCGGAATTTGGCAATCTTTTGGTATTGAGATGGACCCTTTAGGGGTGAGAGGGGGTGAAGTTAGCACTAAATCGATCTGCCAGTATATTGGCAATATCCTTGGGATTAGTATATTTAATGCCATTCTGTTGTAGCTCAGAGCAGATCTGAGCATTGCCATTTAGATTCTTGACATAACTATAGAATGCCTTGTGGTTGTCTTTGGAATCTTTGGCAATTTTATTTTCGTAACTAGCTTTGGAGGATTTTATGAGGGATCTCAGCTTCTTACTGAGGCTGGTAATGGAGTTTTTTGCATCCTGGGATTTTCCTCTTTTCTGCAACAGCTTCTTCCTTCTGTTGTATAGTTTGTTTATGGCAGGAGACCACCAGGTTGGCTTTCTTTTTTTGGAGGACAGCGTCTTGGTTCTATTTGGGATGGCACAATTCATGCACGAGTGGATGTGTTTGTACAGTGCCTTAGTGTAGGACTCAGCAGTCGAACTTTCAGCTCCCATCTGCATGGGTGTCATGAAGTTTGTCACTTCTGACTTGCGTAGCATGAAGTTGGCTTTGGAGAAGTTTTTTACGGAGGTTTCCTTACTGGGGGGTGGGGGTGGGATGTGGATGCCAAGAGCGATTTGCTTATGGTCAGATCTGACCAATGAGGGGCTGACCACTGGTGTAGAGCATCTATCTCCCATGTTGGTAATGACCAGGTCTAGGATATTGGAGCTCCTGGTGGGACAATGGATTAACTGATCCAGGGTTTTGGAATTTATGAATTCCAAGAACTGTTGGGAAAAGGTGTTGATACCCAAGTAGTTTTCCCACTTAATGGCAGGGTAGTTAAAATCACCCAGTATTAGGGTGTTTGGTTGTATCTTAATATTTTCCAGTATGTTTAGAAAGGTGTAGTGAGAATCTTGGGGCATGGTGGGGGATCTGTAGCAAGCTACAATTTGGATTGCAGTCTTACCTTGTGTTAGTTGCACCTGGAGAATTTCAGATGCATTGTGTTGGGCAACTAGCCTGGAGGTGTGAATATCCTTGGTGAATATGGACACTCCTCCTCCTTTAGTGTTTCGGTCTTGGTTTGGTGGTCAAAAAGTGTGGTAAGAGTTGTAGCCTGGTATTGCAGAGGTGCTCTCTGGAGCCTTGATCCAGGTCTCAGTTACTGCACAGATATCGATGTTCTCCATTTTTAGGAGTGCCTCGAGAGAGTGTATTTTGAGAGTTAGACTTCTAGCATTGAGAGAGAACTACTAGATAGAACAACTAGAATGTAAAGAAGTTTATTGGCAAATTTCTTTGAATGCAGGTAAAACACCTAGACTAAATGAGACAGTCGATATTAAATGTCTCTTGAAGTCGCAGAGGAAAAAGAAGTTATGTACTCATCACAACATTCCATCTGTGTGACCCATTTTCATTCTTCCTCAGCTTATGGGTTTGGATCAGAACCCTTGGATCCTACTCAGCTGTTGCTAAAGCTTGTGGCAACCAAAAACTCTCTAGCTTCTCCTTTATCCATAATGCACCAACCCCAAGTACCTCAGATCTTGTTTGCTGACTTTAGCAGAAAAAAATATTAGCAGTCTTATAGTAAAGAGACAATATCCAGAGCTCAATATCAGGGAATTGACATCCCCAAACCACTCACTCTTCCAGTAGTTTTCAAAGGATGGGCGTTGGAAGATGGAGGTGAGGAAGAATGAAAACAGACAACACAGATGGAGCGTTATGGTGAGTACATAACTTCTTTATCTGATGCTGCCAATTTTCATTCTGTCCTCAAGTTTTGGGACAGAGTTCCCAGCTACCTAAAATCACAGGTGGACTCAAAGAAAGGTATTCCTGAGCACCATTGAACCAAATGATAATATACCTCTGGAGACCAGATCCAATTTGTAATGAGTAACAAAGATATGGGGAGTAGCCCAAGTTGCTGCTGCACATATGTCATCCATGGATACTTTGGATTGAAAAGCTGAAGAAGTCTCCATGGATTTAGTTGAATGAGCGTGCAACGGTTTTGATAAGGCAATGCCCAATTTGTTATAAATAAAAGAAATACAATCAGTCAGCCATCTGACTAAAGTTACTTTAGCAAATGGTTTCCCCAACTTTATTTCTGAAAATGAAACAAATAATTGGTCAGTTTTCCTGATGTGTTCTGTTGTATGTAGATAAAAGCATAATTGCCTGTGAACATCCAATAAGTGTAAGATGTGTTCGCCATTGTTAGCAAATTTAGGAAAGAATACTGGCCAGTTAATGGACTGATTGATATTAGATTCTGATACCACCTTAGGGAGAAAGGATGCATTGGTTCGCAATGTAACTTTATCCTTGTGAAAGATCAAGTATGGTCGCTTTGACGATCAGGTTTGAATATCTAAAATTCATCTGGCAGAAGTAATGGCTACTAGCAATGTTGTTTTCCAAGAAAGATATTTAAGGTCACACCTAGCTGCTGGTTCGAAGGGGGGGAGTGGATAAGTGCTTGCAGTATCAGATTTTGATCCCATGGTGGAGCAGGATCTTTAACAGGAGGCCTTAAAAGAAGAGTGACTTACAAAAAGGCTTTGCAGAGCTTATGAGAGGCAACAGAAGTACCTTCAAATCCAATGTGAAAATTCAATATTGCTGCTAATCGGACCTTAACTGTCGAGAAACTAGCCCCTTCTTTGAAAAGTACAGCCAAAAGTTCAAGGATGTTATGTAGAGGAGCTGAAAAAGGATCAACATTATTTTCATGTGCCCTTTACTGAAGTAGAGTTTACATGTAGAAGGTTTATGGGAAGATAAAATTATGTGTCGGATAGGGGAAGAGAGCATAGGTTGTCTAGCTATTAATGGAATTGGAGGTCAGGTGATCAGACTGAGGCTTGGTATATCTGGATAGATATAGATCATACCTGTTCAGTGAGACAGGAGGTCTGGAGTTGGATCCAGAATCCAAGGTTCGAGAAGTAAGTGAGGCCAAAGGAATGGGAGCTAAATCTGTCGAGGTCAGTAAGGTGCAATGAGGATGACTTTTCTTTTCAACATGGCAGCTTTCTGAAGGAATTTTAGAATTAACAGAATTGGTGGGTAAGCATAAAGTAAACTGCGGGGGGCCTATCATGAAGTAGAGCATCCCTTGGTGATTTCCCCCTATGGGGGGATTAGGGAAAAGTGGCTGTTGCATTTGTTGTTTAGGGGAGATGCAAAAAGATTGCAGCAAGGCTGGCCCCACTTGTGGAAAATCATTTATGTCATGTTGCTAAGAGACCACTCTTGAGGTAGAGGAATACCTCTGCTCAGTTTGTCTGCTATCACATTGGACTTCCCTGGAATATACATTGCTATAAGAAAGCAGTTGATGAGATCGCTCATTGCCTCACCTTGAGCCCTCCTCAACACAAAGGGTAAGATCTGGTCCCTCTTTGTTTGATGATATACCAAACTACTGGCATATTGTCCATTTGAATTGCAATTGTCCCTGAGGGGCGGGTATCTTGAAGAGCATGCAATGCTAAAAGCACTGTTCTCATCTCTAGGACATTGATATGCAAGTTAGCCTCTTCAGGTGACCAAGTGCCTTGGACTGTTTTCCCCAGATAATGTCCCTCACCCTAACTGGGAAGCATCCATAGTCACTATGGCCTTGGGCTGATGGGGAATGAAAGGATGGCCTTGTAGAACCTGATCTGACTGAACACACAACCTGAGATCTCTCTTGTGTGTGTGGGTGATACATATTGGTGTTGACATGGGTTGGTAGAGTATCGACCATTGTGTTGCTAGCATCCACTGCAAAATCCTCATGTAAAATCTGGCTAATGATACTAGAGTTATAGCCACTGCCACTGAACCAAGAGCTTGAAGAACCAAATGGGCTGAAATCCTGGTACTGCAGATTATTTTTCTGACATGTGATCTTATTGTCTGAACTCTTGAGGGAGGTAGTGAATGTATGGTTTATTTTGTGTTGAGAAGTGTACCTATGAATTCTAAACCTTGAGTTGGCTCTAGTTGAGAGTTTTCATAATTTACAGTTATCCCTAGAAGAGAACATGTCTGGAGAACATGTCTAGAAGCTGGTCTTTTGCCTTTAACAGTTGATGCCTGGTCAGGATGAACGTAAGCCAGTCATCTAGATATGGAAACACCTGGAAACCCTGCACTCTCAAGTGAGCTGTAACTAATGCCATGCACTTGGTAAACACCCTGGGGGGGCTGTGGTGATACCAAAGGGCAAAACTCTGAACTGGTAATAACTGGCAGTCAGCCAGAAGTGTAAGTACCTTCTGGATCATCTGTTTATCTTTATGTGAAAGTATGCATTCTGAAGGTCTATCGAGCACATCCAGTCATCCTTGCCCAAAAAGGGAAGAATGGACTGAACTGTGACAATCCGGAACTTGGCATGTTGAACTGACTTCTTTAAGTTGCTGAGATCCAGAACTGGTCTCCAGTCCCCTGATTTCTTTGACACCTAAAGCAATCTTGAGTAAGTACTGGATTCTATCTGGTCTGGCGGGACCTCCTGGATGACTCTTTTTTTCTAGCAGCCTTTGTACCTGAATTACTGATGTTTTCCTCTGACTGGGTGGAATACCAGGGATTTTTCTTGAAGCTGGAGAAGGAAGGGGAAAAATGGTATTATATAACCTTTGGAAATGATACTCTGCACCCAAGCATCTATTATTATTTCTAGCCAGGTTCAGGAATGCTGGAAGGGTCTGCCAAAGAATGACCCTTGGTTTTGCAGGCCACATTTGCCACAGGGGTGGTGTCTACTATTGGAGTTCCCCCTCTACCTCTGCGGAAACTACCTCCACATGTGTCTTGAAAAGGTCAATGGGACTTTTTCAGCCACATTTTTCCACTACTTCATTGATTCCTGTAAAATGATCTTTGAGGGGTGGAAAATGTAAGACCATGGCAGACAGGGTCTTTCCATCCTTTTCTCACCTAGGTGATGTGTCTTTTACCTTGAGGCCAAACAAAGATGTGCCATCAAAAGAGGCAGTGAAGTACGAAGAATTGAAGGGCTCTGCAAAATCACATAAGCAAATCCAGGTGTGCCTCCTTATGGAAACGCCTGAACCAGCTGCCTTTCAGGTTCCTTCGGCTACATGTGAAATGAGCCTCATGGAAGAATTGGAAATCGATTGTAGGGTAGCCAACTGAGAAGTCACAGATGCTTGCACTTTTTCAGAAATGGATCCTGAGAGGGTGTCAGAAAGTTTCTTAATCAGGTCTCTGTAACCTGGTGAAATGTGCCAGATAGTTCAGTGACCTTAAGATGAACTACTTGTTGGGGAGATGAACAGTGGCACTCTTCTCAGCAAGTTCCTTCTTAGTGGCTGCCACTATGACCATGGCATCAACAGGTACCCCTTTTACCCAAAACTGCTTATCCTCCGGTGCTGCCATTATTTTGTCAGGTCTCCAAGGTATTGTTTTAATGGTATCGGGATCCTTCCATACCCACCAACAGATCAACTCAATGAACTCATTGGTGGGCGGAGTCACCCAAGAGGTAGAAGGGCTGGTACCAAAAGCCTCCAAGAATACAGACTCCTCAGACAAAAGGTTGCTGGACTTCCAGCCACCTCTCTGTTTTAGGATTTCAAGGGTGTCTCTAAATGAGACATCTTCAGGAGGTGACCATGGGGACCATTCACCTTCATCAAAGTCTGTATCTTCTATGATAGACTCCTCTGGGGAGTCCAATTGCTTCCTCATGCATGTCCTTTTCTTAGGGACCTCCTCAGTGAGATGCTCTGGGGAGGTATCAGAAGAAGTCAGGACACCCTGTTGGGAAGCCTGGGGTTTCGGTACCAGCTGTCCCTGTGGAAAAAAAGGGTGAGACTCCAAGTACTGAGATGTCAAGGCTGCCCATTGAGGATCCAAGGGGGTAGGAACCATCTGTGTTGCTGAGGCAGACAACTCCCTCTCCAAGGCCTCAAAGGCAGACCTTCTCAAAGAGGGATAGGAAGCCCAGATCTGAAAAGGAAAGCTTTTGGACCAATGTCACTCCCTGCTCTGAGGAAAATCCCCCCTGAGGCAGAAGCTGTTAATGAACTTACACTTGTCAAGGCTCTGAGACACAGGGACAGCTCTGATAACTTCAGAGTCAACCCCAGCATCTCTGATCTGACAGGGAAGCCTCTGCTCTGAGAGGTTTCTTGCATCTGACTGAACCAAAGTGCTCAGAGCAAACCTCAGATCCAAGGATAAGCATATCCTCAGATCCGAGGCACATGGAGCTGGGCAGCTCAGATCCAAGAACTCTGAGACCATGGAAGGAGTCAGAGAAGGAACAGGTAGCAGGGATGTAGTGGAAGACTGGACCTCCTGACCCAAAGGGGTAGGAGCTGAAGAAACACCTGTGAGACTCTGAGCAGGGAAAATTAACCTCCTCACCAATCTTTACACATCTTCTTCTGTTAGACTTCTGGAAGAGCGAGTGGAAATTATCAAAGGGACCTAGATCTTTCCAAAAAGGGGGAAGGAACCCTTGAGGGAACTGGGTCCACTGAAGGAGAGTATCTGGTCCTTGGGAGGTAAGAGATATTGAGGCTGAATCAGATGATTTTTGCAACAGAGCCGAAGAAGTTGGATCCAACAAATCTTTCTTCTTTAGTTTCATATTCGATGTTGAGGTTGGATCTGATGAATCTCTTTCCTTTTGCTTCAGATCTGAGGTTGAGGTCTTATCTGACAGTTTAGACTTTTTTCTTGTAGAATCCAAAGGGGAGTTCAGATCGGAAGGAGGTCTTTTCTTTAACTGCTCCAAAGTATTGGAAGAGAATGTAGAAGGGCTCAGCAAAGAAGAGTTAGGCTTTTTAATTTCTCAGGTGACATAGCTTTGCATACAGTGGCAAATTAGATTTGAGGTACTTGGGGTTGGTGCACTGTGGGTAAGGGAGAAGTTTAGGAGTTTTTGGTTGCTATGAGCTTTAGCAATGGTCAAATCAGATCTGAGAGATCAGATCCAAACTCATAAGTTGAGGACGGAATGAAAATTGACAACATCAGATTATAAATTTTAATGTAGGTCTTTATCTAATTAGTAATTTATTTTTACTTGTATTTGTTTCTTTTAAGGAGTGATTTTGTCTAACAGGCTCCCTATTGAAATGTCGGTACTCAAAATGCCGAGCACAGACAAGCTGAAAAAAAAAAGACTGAAAACACAGCAGAAGAGCAAATTTCAAAAATTGTTGTTCTCCTTTAAACTTCTTCATAGCACACTTATCAAACAATCATCTTTGCAGGAGGCAAGACCCTCCCCCCATTCCCCTGCTAAAGTAAATGTATACACTTCAAATTCTTTTCTCTCTGGTATTCAGAAATCTTGCCCAAGTACTGCGCTACCATTCACTCCACTCAGACTGGATTTATCTGATCAGCTTACTTAGGTTTATAGGTAAGTACTATCCTAACTGCCCTTGTGGGCCATTTTAAGACTAGGCAATTTCCCTCAATGTTGGGAATCAAACCATGCACCTTGTGAACCATTATTCTAACCCCAAAATGCATTCAGCAAGAGAGCGCTTTGACTATCTAAATCTGATTCATATCTATACATATGCACGCATGTGTGCACTCTCATGTATGTGAGATAACCAGTTAAATATGTAGTAGTCTTGTCTGGAATAAAATATCTTGTACTTTGGGTTTATGGAATGAGTTTCTGGATGCTTTGTGAAGCTACTGCTCCTCAACGGAGGTCCTTAATCCCTGTATATAGGACACCTCATTTATTACATAAAACAGAACTCCATATACACTCCATTTATTTATTTTTTAACCCGTGTATTTTAAGTATGAATTATATTTCAGATTAATTTCAATGGGCTTTAGGAATTTTCCACAGGTCTTTATAAATGAGGTACTGTCTGTGATGGATGGATTTCTACTCTAACTCTGAAGTGCTTTTTAATCTTTTTTAGTAGTGAAAATTAAGTTGTCTGTCATTGTAGTGGTATAGTGAGGGTTATATTAATATCTGTCAATTTTACGGTTTATAAAAATCACCAACAAAACAGGTCCACTAGGTACCACATTAAATAGCCTTTACTAAAATACTAAAGATTAATGTGTTTCACATTCACTGAAGAATAAATGTTTTATCAAGTTTAACTAAATAAAACTTTTCATTCAATTTTTTAAAATACAAATGATCAAAGTACATTTATAGGTTCATAGGTGATTACTAAGCTAATAGCCCTAAAGGTCCTTTGCTTCCCAGACTTAATGGACAGGTTATGATACCACTCATTTTATAGGAGGTGTAACTTGAACAAGAGTGGTTAAGCATTTATATGCTTCTTCTTTCTAACAGGGACATGAGTGGCAGACAACCAGTAAATTAATGATTCCTCATTGTTGCAGAAAAATAGTATGTCTCATGTTTATGTTTCACTAAATATATAATGACATATTTTTTTCACAAATGAGTCAAATAAAATGTTTATGATATGTTTATGTCGAAGGAAACTGGAAAATATAGGCATAATTATCCAAGATACATATTTTTATATGATTTAATTAGTAGCCGTATATTTTTAAGTGCCATACAATTGCATTTTCTCTATTAGCAAACAATAGTGTATTGACAAACAGTTGAAGGCAAAGTAAGTGCTGAAGGAGTTAAGGGATGTTATGTTATGTTATGGTGGAAAGTCTAGTTTCAAAAAGTTAATGAATTGTGGCAGTTATCCCTGGAAACCAGATTAATCAACATTTGCCTTCTGGCCTTCTCAGGTTGGAGGATGAGCTTTGCAAGGCTCTCTGTGAGACAGTCTGGACTAGTACTGAATGTTAAAAGGCTGAAGTACAATAAATTTTAACACAGGTGGTTCGTGTTTTAAAATGCATATTTGTGAAGTGTTCACATGAAGCCCTAAGTGAGAATTTCAAGGGTTAATAATATTTTAAAATACACTGATTTGCTAAAAGTAATGTAATGTCACAATTCTGGATGTAGTTAACTGATAAAAAAGTATATAAATCTGATTCTGAAGATATTAGCAGGCAGTCTCCCAGCACTGTTTATGAAATAAACAAGTACTTTGCACATCCTGATGTGTCATTCTTGACTGAGTCAGAAGGTAAACATTCTTTATTATTTAATAATTGTGCTTTACCATTTGGTGCCATAACTTGGATTTTGAATGTTGAGGAACACACTACAAGGGCAAAACACAAAAAGTTATTCTGTGAATTCAAACTGCTTTGTATGAAATAGTCAGCGACTCAAATATCTAATTATTCAGGCTGTGCAAATATGCCAGACTGGGTAGGAAAACTGATTTGTAGAAATTTTTTTATAGATAACTGTAGTTAAAAGAGCAGAATGAGTGAATAACTGTTTTGTTGAATGACTGAGTTTCCTTGACAGGGTTTATGTAAACCCGATGGAAAATATGGAAATGTTATTAATGTGTACGCACACATGACAAAAAGAAATTAGTGCAAGGAGGTGGCTTGTCGAGGGCGGTACCCTCAAGAGACAAGACTAAAAGGTAAGAGGTATGAGAGATATTGCCTGTTGTTAAATGTATGAGTGAGGAAAAGTTAAATTAAATTCATGAGCCCATAGTATGCTGGGACATAGGTGTGTACAGGTAAATCAGATTCATGAGTACATAGCATGCTGAGAGTGGTCAGTTCTGGACACAGTACCTAACCATCCCATTTTCCTGATTACAATGCTGCAGTTGTAAATTTTGAGCTGAGAACAGGACGAAAGCAAGGGGGTACTATGGGAAAAGGCTGATCGATACCCTTCCTCTGTCATTGCATGACAGAATCCTTACCTTTCCCTCTCTGAATGGGGTGTGCTTTGGTGGAGTTATTTTTGCCAAATTACCATGATCCAGGATCCACAAGGTAAGTCTTAATAGGGGAAATAGGAACAACATTAAGTAGGCATGATCAAATCCCTGCAAAGGGGACACCTGTGTATTTTATGTATCACAATTATGGGAAAAAAATTGTAAGTATTTACATGAGTGGTTTCAGCTCACAAAAAAAATTGCCCTGCTGAAGTATTTCCATTATATGGTACTTAAGGATAAATTAGGAAATGTGAGGAGTATTTTGGAAGAAAAGAAAAATAAAACAAGTGGGGAACAATGCGCAGTTTTTTATTCCTGGTATATCAAAGTCCTTAAAAGGAAAATGAATCAGCATTAAGAGGATTACAGGATACTAATAAAAAGTTACTACAACACGTAAAAGAGGTTAAAAAACCAGTACAGACCAGTAAAAAGAGATCCGTTTATCCTGTATTGGCAGGTCTGGAAAAAAACTGGGGATGGCCAAAAAGCAGAGACTTCAAAAGAGAATGATAATCCTCCAGTAGCTACTACACCCCATGCCCGTCTGCTCCACTACACTTGGCTCCTGTACAAGATTCCACTGTTTTTCAGATCCCGGCATTTCGGTCAACTGTCCATTGGAGGCCAGATCAGTGAAGTATTGTTTCATCTCAACCTAGTTCCCCTGTTCAACCCTCATCTTCAGAACAGACATCTGCAGGTAGAGAGGTTACTTCTTCTTTCTCTCATTTACAACAAATTCCTTCCACGCCAACAGAGCTAGTTACTAGTATTTGACACATCCATGCCTCTCTGAATGCTCTCACACAACAGGTTAAGGCAAAAGCCTATTGCCTCTGGAAAGGATTTTCTGGCATCACTCAGAAAAATATTGGGGGCCAATAATAGAGAGCTTGTTCATCACCCTTTGGCCCCTGCTGATTTGCATACTATGTCCAAAAGTTTTCCAAATATTAGAAAAAAATCTTTTAAGATTTAAAGAGGAATTAAAAACTATAATAAAATGTTACAACCCTACTTTGACAGATTTGTACCAGCTACTTTGGGTAGTCACTTCAGGTGAAATAAGAAAACAGTTACTTAAAAAGGTGAAAACAGATTTTACTCTCACAGGGAATGCCCTTATAGACAAAAGAATGAGGCTGTTAAATAAAATTACAGAAGTGTGTCAAGTTAAGACAAATTGGTCTAAGATACAAGCATTTAAAGAAAATAAAGGGGAAGCTTCTGCAGACTATTTGAGTTGTTTCAAAGCAGTGTTTGCTTGACATTCAGAAATACGAAATCCAAATGAAAAAGCAAAGCTAGCTATTGCAGCTACTTTTGTGCAAGGTCTGTAAGCCCCTGTACAAAATCAAATAAAACAAGTGCTTATAGACTGGTAGGGAAGGACTTGGAGTCCTTACTGAGTGCTGAGTATCAAACAAGAAAACAAAAGGAGAAAGGATACTGAGGATAAGCTGTTAACTTTGCAAATAAGACAGTTAAAAGCCCCAAGGGAACGAGGTAGAGGCAGGGAAAGGGGGAGAGGAGTTGCTAAGGGGTTTAGTAAAAGTGATGGTCGAGGGGAACAAGGTACAGCTGGTTGGCAACAATGAGTTGACAGTACCCCTTGACCCATCTGATGGATCTTGCTTCAATTGTGGTAAAGCAGGACACTGAAGAGGACAATGACCACACAAGTGAAAGCAGAGAGTCCAAGATATGTGGACTGAGTGGCACCTAAATTATAACAATACTGCGTTTCCTCCACCTCCTCAAATTGGAAGGAGCCAAAAACACTGTAATGACTATGTCAAAATAATGGAACAAAAATAAATCTTAATCCTCTGCTGCCAGTAGAGCAAATGGGACCCTATGTTAGGGTAAACATAAATTCAAAGAAAATTCCTTTCCTGGTGGACACTGGAGCCAATAAATTGGTATAAAAAGTTACTTCAGATACTTAGATACCGGTATAAAAACATAAAGTAAAAGCGGTTGGAGTAGCAAATGCTACTGTTAAATATTCTGTTTCAGAGCTTATACCCATTTCTTTAGAAGCTATTGAGAAAAAACATTATTTTCTTCTGAGAACTACTGCACTGGTGAACCTGCTGGAAAAAGATCTGTTATGCAAACTGGGATGCACTATTTACTGTACACCAGAAGGAGTGTATTTGAATGTCCTAACAAAATCAGAGGAAAAAATGTTAACAGTCTTAGCACAAGCTGAGAAAGACCCTGTTAAAGGTATAAAACAGCTGAAAAGCTGTTGCAGCAGGTTCCTGCTAAATTATGGGCTAAACATGCTAATAACGTATGTATATTAAAATGTGCATGACAAGGAAAAATAGAATTGAACCCATCTAAACCTCTCCCTAGACCTAGAGTTATGCAGTATCCACTCCAACCAGAGGCAGAGCAGGAAATTAAACCTGTGATTCAGTCTTTAATGCAACAAGGAATAATAGTACCAACTAAAAGATTTTGTAATACTTCTATTGTCCCTTTAAACAATCCGAAAAAAAAACACATCGTTTTTTGCAAGATTTGAGGGCTGTAAACAATGCAATATTACCAACTTTTCCTGTGGTTCCAAATCCAGCAACAATACTGAGTTGCATACCACCTACAGCAAAATATTTTTCTATGACAGATCTGTGTTCAGCATTCTTTTCTATACCTAGCAGGTAGACAAGCAGTATACTTGGACATGGTTACCAAAGGAATACACTAAATCTCCTTTACTAATTCTAAAAAAAATTTTGGAAGATGTGACATTTCCAGGTGGGTCTTTGTTAGTGCAATACATAAATAACTTACAAATAACATCTGATTCTTTTCAGCATTGTCAGCATGATACAATACACCTTTTAACTATTCTTGCAGATAAAGGACATAAGGTGTCAATTTATTTATTTATTTATTTACATTTGTTGACCAGGAGTGTTCGACTGGACGTAGGTCCATTTTCAGTGGAGGCCCAGGGAGAAAAGCTCCACAGTTAAAATATACAGACAGTAGTTACATTGGATTTACATAGCGGTTAACAATTTGATTAACATAGCAATTAATTACAAACATAGTTACAGATGAAGAACATAGTACATCAGTAGACAACTAGAATCTTTATCTGCGAAGTACATAACAGACATTAACAATTGTTACAATAAGAAGTTCCTGCTGTATAATAAGTAGTAGGCTTATGAGCATCCGAGCTTGCTATAATCAAGGTAGTTAGTGGGGTGGAAAGAAAGGTAGTGGGTTGATGGGGTGGGTGATATTAGAGTGGAAGTTGCAAGGGCATAGCCAACATGTTTTTAGGTGCGATTTTAGTAATTGGGTGCATGATGGTACGGAGGTAATTGTGGGTGGGAGGGAGTTCCATAATTTGGCTATGGTGCAAGAGAATAGTGCTTCACCAGCAGAGTTATTGGCTTTAGTGATCTGCAAGTGATTTTTGTTGATGGATCTTAGTGGTCTGGTGGTGCGATAGGGTTGGAGTAGATTCTGGAGGGATGGGACATTTAGTGGATGGTTTACTAGTTTGTGGGTGAATGAGAGTTGATACCATTGAAGGAGGTGAGGGAGTTCAAGCCAGCCCTTTCAGCAAGTGAGAGACAGTGGTGACTACGGAAGGATGCCCCTGTGGCGAATTTGGAGATTTTGTTGTATCAGGTCTCTAGCTTGTTTAGATTGCATTGCTTTAGGTTGGTATATATTGGAGAGGCATAAAGTAGGGTGGAGATAAGGTGGGAATTTGCTACTGAAATATTTGCTGCTTTGGTGAGAAGTTGCTTATTTCTGTATAACGCTCCTAGTTTATTGTGGACTTTTTTCAAGAAAACTCTTTGTCATTTTTCATCACACAAAGACAAAAGTCTTTGTCTTTTTCTTTTGTCAAGAAAAAAGTTGCAGCTATGGTCATCTCAGGTACATTATCTTGGTCATCTGATATCTCAGTGAAGAAAGCAAATGCTACCATCTTGTATTGAGGCAATAGCTAAAGCCCCATGACCAACTACACAGCATTAGCTTAAATCTTTCTTAGGTATGACAGGATATTGTAGACAATGAATTTCTAACTATGCAGAAATTGTTAAACTTATAACAAATCTCTTAAAACAGGATACACCAGACCCCTCCCTTAAAATAGTAAAAAAAAAAAAAATTCATTTAAAAATTTAAAGCAAACTTTAGCTACTGCCCCGCTTTAGGGTTGCAAGATTATGGAAAGACTTTCATTTTATTTTGTCACGAAAATATGGATTTGCTCATGGAGTGCTTGCACAAGAACATGGGGACAACTATCATACATTCCCTTATTACAGTTCAGCACTTGACTCTTTTGCGAAGGGATTTCTGCCAAGTTGAAGGGCAGGGGCTGCTGCTGCCATTCTAGCTGATCTTGCATAATCATTGGAGCTCAGGCAAAATTATACAGTTGCCATCCCTCATTCTTTATCAACCTCTCTCGAATGCACATCTAACAAAATATAAATTGACTCCTCTTTCTGATCCATCTATTTGTCTCATACCCTTTCCTGTTATAAATCCTGCATCTTTATTACCTACTGCTGTGTGTGTGTGTGTGTGTGTGTGTGTGTGTGTGTGTGTGTGTGTGTGTGTGTGTGTGTGTGTGTGTGTGTGTGTGTGTGTGTGTGCTGTTTTCTCCTATGAATATTTTAAAGGCCACTCCTATACTTAATGCTAAACTAAATCTGTTTGTGGATAGTTCCTGTGGAAAAATTCAAAATGAAAGTTTGGTTGCAGAAATATCCATCTGCACCAGTACCAAATTTTTGTTCCAACAAAGACTAGAGGATGTATATTCTGCCCTAGTAGCTGAGTTAGTGGTACTGCAAAGAGCTTGTGAGTTATCCAAAGACAAAGTTGCAAATGTTTACACAAATAGTGACTATGCTTTTTGTGTTGTACATGACTTTGGGGAATACATTGGAAATAGAGAAGGCTCTTAACTTCAGCAGGGATTCAGACTAAAATTTCTTTCTGTATCAATGCTCATTTACATGCTCTTATGTTACCTAAAAAATTAGCAGTACTCGAATGTAGTGCCCATCAAAAGGGTGTAGATACTATTTCAGATCAAGCTCCAAAGCAACTTGGAAAAGGACTTTTTGCAAAACTCTATGGAATAGCAAAAACCACCAAATTGTCAGTCGCCAAAACAATCGTAGGAAATGTTTAACAGAAAAACATTAAAAGCATCCACAGTTAAGCGTTTTCATCTTTTTGCTACAAAGACATCATCAAAACTCTGAATGCAACTCAAACTAGCTCCATTTTAAAATGATGCAAATACAGACACACCTCTAAAGCAAACCAACCATCACAAATTAGCGATGTAATCAGTAAAGAAAAAAATTCTTAAAAGTGAACACAGACTCAGCTGAGTTATGTAACTATCCCAGAATTAATTATCCTGATGTCAACATCAGAAAAGGTGCCAAAGAAGAGTTTTCATCTAGCATCTACAGGAAGACAATGTATTGCAATATATTTATTTTCTTTACCAGCTGCCACCCCCCCATCAGAAGAAGAGTGTCATCAAGAACCAGTACATAAGGGCTTCCCATTTGACGTCAGATTTCACAGTGGCTGGAGTAATTTGAGAAGTTATGATCCATGTTTTTGGACAGTGGATACCCCCCTTTCCTCTTGGATTCCATAAGAGAGGAAATATGGGCTGAGAGTAAGCACAAATATGCCCCAATTATCAGGAGTTGATTAAGTCAAGTAATAAGAAAGGACAATCATTCTGACGGTGAGGGTCATAGCAATGTGGTCCTGCACTATACACCAGATATCAAGGACAGTGAGGAAATTTTATGTAAGAATTGGTCCTTGTTGCAAAGTGACGAAAGCACCAAAAACATTTTCCCTGTATTACCATATTTTACATACAAAAATAAACGAAATATAACATCCCTTTTAGAGAAGCCCATTGATCACTGTGCTGGACTTTTATCCACTAATAAATGTGAGCATTTCCATCAATGCCCCTACATTATACACTGTGTAATGGCCCTTTATTAGGGCAATTTCATATGGCTGGCCACAGTAGAAAGTTTACTTGTTCTTCCCAAGAGTTATTTACATGGTTACCTGTGCATCATGACCCACTTTTTACGTGGGTAGAACTAAAAACGCCTTAAATAGGCACATTTATCAACATGAGAAGCAGAGTCCTATTTGGTTTGCTGGCTCACTTTTAGCGTGTTCTACAAAAAAAAATGTGTTTGATACTCTAGGAAAAAAATGTCTAAAGATAGCTAGATACAGCAGGTTGAATCTCACATTTGCTTCTCGGCATTCCCTGGTTGCTGGTATAAATTTGCTTCTCTTCTGCCTGGGGTACACTGCATAATCATTTTCCACAAACACTCTGCCGTCTCTAAATTTAATATCTTCCCTTCTGCCACAGATTTGTCAAGATCAACTCTTTCGGCTGGCATGATTGTATATTCACTAATATAGGTCTTGGCTGCTTTCTAATGACTAGGTTTGGAACATACACTTTAAGTACCCTTTCTATTAATAAATCCTGCTGTGGAACACCATTCCAGTTTCTTCTCTGCACTTTCATAAAATCAATGCATTCTGTTCTTTTCAGGTTTTTCTGGTACAGTAGAAAATTTCAGGTTATCTCTTCATGCTCTGTCTTCTAACTCTTACATTTCAGAAACAGTGCTTTTTGAGAAGACCCATACTAATCCAACCTTTTGTTCACTTCACCCTCTGATTTTTATAGCTTTATCAGTTCATTGAATAGCTAGTCAAGCTTATTCTTTTTTTCAGCCTTTTGTTATTTGAGTTGATATATTCATTCAGTGTTTCATTTATTTTAATCACATCTGAGTACATTTTATTTATTTTTCCTCAAAATTACTGGAAGTCATGTCATGAACCAAAGCTGGAGCTTGGATTGCTTTTTGCTGAACATTCTGAACAGCATGATTCTTCGCATCCAGTGTTTTTTCTTCACCTTTTCTGGTTGATTTTCTTTCTGTTTTTAATAAAATTCTTCCTTGCAGGCATCCAGACAGTGTGCTTACTAGCCAGTAACTGAATTTTACCTAAGCTGGCCCTTACTTCTCAGTTTCTGTTTTCACAATGGGAAAGGTGAAATTAAGCTGTTCATCAGTGTCCAAGCATCCTGGAAACTGAACCTTTTTACATCTTTGAGATAACATCTGCTTTGCAATATTGTAATTGTTAATGTTACAAATTATTTTTATTTTCCATTAACAGTTTATGTACAAAGAGGATTTATGTATTTTGTTGAAAAGTCACTCAGTCACAAAACCTGTAGCTTTGTTCTGTGTCAGGTTTAGATGAGTACTTTGGAAGTGTCTCATTGTTCTTTCAGTACAAGATCATCAGGCAACGCTGGTAAAGAAGCTGTGCATTCTTGGAGATGGATATATATACATTATCAGGCATGTAGAGTAAAACTGCTTGTTTTAGTGTTTTTAGTTGTTTTTCTATAATATATTCCATACTGCTTTTGTGTGATGGAATGTAATAGTGGTGGCAAAACATAATACACTCGTATAAAAAATATAAACTACAAAAATATTTTGCCAGATCAATTCATATGAAAAAGTATAGTTAAAATGCTGCCTACCTTAGTGCTGTAAACCTATCAGATGAAATAAATTGATTATTCTGCAACACAAATAGGAAGAGAAACTATGCTGTTAAATTACATGCAGCATAGACAAGAGTAAAAGTGGGAAACTGTCTTTGTAAACTATGATGTCTGTCATTTGCTGTTATAATAATGTTGATATGTACCAGTGATTCTGAAACTTTAGCACACTTCACACTAGAGTCTTCTTATTGAGGTAGATGAGACCTATATGGAAGAATTAAATATGCCAAGGTTAGAGGTAGATGAGGCTCAATTACTAAAAGTTAGGACAGGAGGAGATGAGATAAAATGGTAATGTATAACCAGTCAACAGGAAAGTCCCCGGGAATAGATGGCATTCCTGTGAAAGTTTGGAATCTAGGAGGGAAAAAATTGATAAAGATTTAGAAGGTTTTATTTAACAAAATTTTAACAGGAGGAGAAGCACCAACATCCTGGAAAAAAGCTGTGGTGGCTGTAATACCTAAAGAGGATAAAGACACATCAGATCCAGCTTCATACTTGACCATTTCAATCCTAAACTATGATTATAAAGTGTTTATGGCTATAATGGCTTAAAGAATGGCAAAGTTGATGCCAAAATTGATAGGCATGAATTAGTGTGGCTTTGTGAAGGAGAGGCAAACACTTGACAACATTAACAGAACACTGATGATCCAGAGGAAACCTGAATGTCCTGTTCAATCACAGCCTCACCTCAGGCTTTGTCCCCACCAAATGGCGCACTGCTATAGTCATCCCTCTCCACAAAGGAGGAGCAACTACAGACCCTGGGAACTATCATCCCATTAGCCTGACAAGTCTGATATGCAAAGCTATGGAACGCATCATCATAGACCTAATAAACAAGGCTATAGGGAATCTCCAAACTCTGGATCCCACACAGTTTGGTTTTGTGAAGTGTAGATCATGCCTGCTCAACTTGGTTGTCTTCTTTGAGTCAGTCACGAGAGCTTTACATGAAGGCAAGGTGGTTCATACAGCCTACCTTGATCTGGCCAAGGTCTTTGATTTGATTTGACTCAGGAATCATAGAAAAACTCACTAAGCTAGGCATCAATTCCTATATCACTAGGTGGGTTGCAAACTGGCTCACAGATAGAACCAACAGTGTGAAAGTAGCTGACTCCAAGTCAGACTGCTGACCAGTCACGAGTGGAGTCCCACAGGGATCGGTCCTGGGTCCTCTCCTGCTTGGTATTTACTTCTCAGAAGTCTAGTCCAACATGAAGGGACTCTGGCTGACAAAGTTCATAAATGATTACAAGTTGGGAGCCATTATTAACTCCCCAAGTGATGCTGACATCCCACAGAAAGGCCTCACTCAGACCAACAACTGGTGTCAGAACCATGGTCTTCAGCTCAATGCCAAAAAATGTCTCATCATCCCCCTTGGGAAAAACCCGGTTCCCATGAATTACCACATCAGTGGTAGTCCACTGAACACAGAAGGTGTTATTAGAGATCTGGGAACACAGGTTGACAGCAACCTCTCTTTTAATCACTACACTGCCACTATGGTCAGAAAGTCCTTCTATGTGGCACATCTCATTACTAAGGGTTTTGCATCCAGGAAGAAAGAGGTCATTGTCTCCCTCTACTCTTCCCTCATTAGGCCAGTCATTGAGTACAATGCCCCATTTGGCATGTACCTCACTAGACACCTGCAACAACTGGAGAGGCCACAAAAGTACGTCACAAAGAGGATCTTAGGCCTTAAACACATGTCCTACGTGGACAGACTCAAAAAACTCCAACTATTCTCTGTCTCATTTTGCCTACTTAGAGGTGATCTCTGATTGACTTATAAAGACATGTCTGACCCAGCTCTGTTAGAAATGCTACATCTAAAGAAATCCCAATCCCTCCGCACCACATGCTCCAGAAACCTCAATCTCATTACCACAAGCAACAGAATGTGCTGGACGGACAGGTTCATAACCCAGAGACTGCCCATGCTATGGAGTAGACTTCTCATACATGTCAAACAGAGCACCTCACTAGCCCTCTTCAAGAGAAATCTTGATGAGTGGATGGGAAATAGAAAATTCACCCCTGGGATAACTCCAGTGGCTTTACTCAGCAAAAGCACTGGAAACTAAGGTCGGGTGGCACGTTGCCAGGGTAATCCTATGGGCTAGTCTTGTAAATGTTCCAGGGTCATTCGCGTAGTACACACCTATGAACCTATGTAAGAAAATACCTGGCCTCCAATGGACAGTTGACTGAAAATACCTGTTGATGGGTCTTGATGCAGAGAAAAAATTTGTCAGAGTAAGCTCGGAGTTTATGAGCGGGGCAATGGAAGTATTTGCATACTCTGATAAAATTATAAGATTGATTAGGAGAATATATGAGGGATTGGAGGTGAAAATTAAAGTGGGTGGGTTCTTCTCTGATAATTTCTGTCTATCCTCTCTCTATTAAAATCTTATCCACCCTCCCATTTCTCTCTATCCCCACCAGTAATACTCACAACACCACCCTCTTTTCCACTATCAAAAAGTACTTAAAAAAAAACCACTGCACCAAACCTTCACCTGAATACCGCAGGATAGCTGTCGATGTCCTGGCATAACCTGTCTCAATACTCAGTAATAGTTCAATCAGTGAAAACTGCATGCCAGTTATCTGGAAATCAATCATACATTATATCTCTTCACAAAAGATGATCAGCCACAGACCTCTCCAACTACTTCCCCATAGCAATTATCTTCCCTCTGTCCAAAATATTAGAAAGATATGTACATTCCCAACTCCTAACCCATCACATAAACAACAACCTACTCTCCCTCACATAATATAGTTTTCAACCTCATCACAGCACAACAGTCCTCCTTAATTTCTGTGAAACCATAAATACCAAGAGAAACAATGGTAACCTAGTCTCCTCCCTTTTCTTGGATTTGTCAAAAGCATTGTACACAGTATCTCTTTCTTGGCTCTGTAGCAATCTCTCCAACAGATAGACAATAAAATAGAATCAGAACCTATCCCTCTTCCTCCTCATTACCGTCAGTGTACATCAAGGATCAATTCCAGGCCCAGTACTTTTCAATATCTTCACAAACAACCTGCATAAACCCAGCAAACCTGCCTCAATAGTACAATAAGCTGACAATGTCACAATCATCTGCCCAGTCCCAAACCTTCAACTACTTCAACAAATGATTCAGGACTCCTTCACCTCCATAGAATCCTTGCCCAAAGCTCACTAGTTAATCTTGAATTACAAAAAACAAAATGAATACTGTTCACACCCAGATCTCTTTCAACAACCAGTATATCTTTTAGACATACCTCAACACCACCACCAAAGAAACCATTACAGAAATTAAACTTCTACAAATCATAATAGATAATAATCTAAATTTTTACTAGCACATCAATCAGGCCATTAAGAAATGTTACCAAAAACTGAGCTTCCCCTACCAGAGCAAACACACAAACTCTTCAAGAAATACCTTAGGATCACCCTACCTTCTCCTCTCCCTTCTCCATGCATCATCCATATTAACTAACATTCAAGCCACCCCTACTAAATAGAGGCATGCTTTAACAAAATAGCCAAATTTGTATCTAACACATTTTACTGTATGCACCACTGCATAGCACGAAAACAGCTCAACTGGCTTGAGCTACCTAATCACCTTTAATTCATTCGCCTTCAAACTGCCCACAAAATAATGCATACGTTGTAGACATGTCCTTCTCTGCAAAGCATTCTCAAGCATTACACTCCACCACATTGTCTTCACTCAGGTAAAAAAAAGCCTTCTAATCACTTCAAAATCCCACAATACAGCAGGAGATTTACTATACTCATCGTATGTCACAGGACAGTGGAACTCCATGCCTATCCCACTAAAACAGGATAGCTGTGCAGCAAGCTTTAAACACAAACAGCACCTAAACTCCTCATGGCTCTGCTCATGCTCACACCCTGAATAATAGCTCTCTCTCTTCTCATATCTCTAGATTCTTTCACCAACCCCTATCTACATACATACATAAAAATATTCCAAGCACAGGCATCAATGCCCTTCTAGCCTGCCAATATACCAAAACACTTGTCACCATAAAAAGTGTCCAAGTTGTTCTTAAAAATATCTAAACTAGTACTTGCTTTAATGTAATTTGGTAGGCTGTTCCAATCATCAGCTGCTGTCTCAGAGAACCAATTAGTACACTTCTCAATCCTATAGAATCTTCTACATAGGCTGTCTGATGATTCTCTAGTACTTCCTGATAACCCCAAACATTCCAAGAGGTAGTTGTCCCTAAATGCCCTATATACCAGAATAAGGTCTCCTCTTAAATATCTGTATGAGACACTGTACATGTATAGATATTTTAGTTTCATGCCCTTGGTATATTTCCATTGCACTCTTTCCAGTTTACTCATGCTTGTTTTGTTATATGGTTTCCATATTGTTATTCCATACTCATGTTTGGGTCTAGTGCAACTAACAAACAATGATTTCACCATTTCTTATTTCCCATACTTTCTAAATCTTTTTATACAACCTATAGTTCTATATACAACCTATAGTTCTATACCTATCATCAACCAATTTACCAACTATCTCTCTCTTATCTGTAGAATCATTCACCCACCCCACCCAACATCGACCAAGTCTCTTCAGAATACTACCTATTCTTATCGGCACTCCTCTGCTGCATGCCTACCTCTCTCTGTTGTTTTTATCTTCTTCACTTCTCACTCTGTTCCCAGGCTAACTTACCCAACCCTACAGTGTGTATCATCTATTTTATACAACTTCTAACATCCAGCTATATTCATCCTTCCTCTGGAGACTATTCTGTAAATAATGTAGATACATTTCTATATACATTTATAACTGTATATCACTGTAAATCACTGCTATGTAAATGCTATTTGTATATTACTCTTTAACTCCCTTACATAAATCAATCTGTATAACCTTGTGTCAAGACTGTAATAGCTCATTTTCATTGTTAATTAACTAATTTTATTCTCTGTAATTATTTTGTAACTTTTATAACTTTTCATAATTTACATATTGGAGCTTGTCTCCACAGAAAATGGGCCTGTGTGCCCAGTCAGACATTCCCAATAAACAAAAAGCAGTAGGTAAATATTGACACTATAGCCCCAAGGTTAGCATATTTATTTATCTTGGATGTGTGTGTGGGGTACATGAAGTGCAGCCTTCTGCAAAAACAGGCATTATTACACACCACTTTACACTAATTGTGATAATAACTCATTATTTCATGATGACTATTACAGATATGTGATGACAGTGTTTCTAATTTCAGCACTTTTACTTCAGTGTCACTATGTGATATAGTTGAATGTTGTGATATATTATAACTAGTCTTTGTGTGATACTGTTGAATGTTGTGATGTCTATGGACTGATCAATTAAAAAAAAAAAAAAAACACTTACCAGCTCCTCATTGTTGGTAGGTGGTTCACTTGTGTAACCATATGGTGTTAAAATCTGCTGGCCATAAGAGTGGATAGAAAAATAGCCTAAAATGTCACTCTTCCTCCTTTTCAGAAAGTCACTCACTGCTTTAGTCTCTGGTTCTGATGCTGGTCCAAAGCCACAGAACATTGTACTGCAGCAGTTATATGATCCTCCAACAGCTAAAGTGAAAAAAAAAGTTCAGAACCATTCATTTAGTGAGAGTTCGGTACGAATCATTACACAAATTTAAAATGGCCTTTTCTTGGCAAATGCTATTATGCTGCATTTTAATTTTTGATGAAATAGGAATCTAAAACATTTCAAAAATATACTCCAAATTC
Source organism: Protopterus annectens (assembly GCF_019279795.1). Lineage (NCBI taxonomy): Eukaryota > Metazoa > Chordata > Ceratodontiformes > Protopteridae > Protopterus > Protopterus annectens. The sequence goes on from NC_056728.1 coordinate 18,923,771, forward strand.
ACAAGAAATGTGTATTACTGATATCGCTTCTCCCATTTTTATGACATTTAGTGATTCCATAGAAGCAGAGATACTCGTAGTCTCTATGAGCTAATGGAAGCTGACTTGGTTTTCATCCTCAGGAAAACAGACAGAACAAAGATAATAACAGAGCTGACTGCTTAAATACAGGCAGAGTGCTTAACAGTGTCTCAATGGACCTGGTTTATCAAGTGTAACTGAAGTCAAAATCATGCAGGACTATCAGGTTTGAAAACCCATCAGTCTGTTCTCTTATCTTGAGACAAAATAATACATTATTCACAATGTATGGCTGATCCCAGGAGGAGTCTTGGGGTTACTGCAATCTGTAAGTTTTACCTCTACACATTTCAGGCAGTTGCTGTACATTCTTCACATATGGGAGTATATCCCTAAATTGAATTTGATTTGTAGTATTGTAAAGAGAAACTGTAAGGGAATTAGGGTCTGCTTGGGGTCTGGGGTGCTAAAATACTCTGGCACAAATGAGATACAGGAAGACCAAAGAAGGATGGCATATATCTGTTAGCCAGTGATCTGCCCTACATTGTAGGCAGTTGTATAGATGCTTGTCTAATGTTGGGAAATTGCCCTGCACCCCCACACCCCCTGCTAATTATATATACCAACTTCAAAATCACACAACTTCAGGGTAAGGGCCCCTCTGCACTGCAATTGCATAGAAAAGGCAGCCAGCTGAAAATAACATTAAAGATTAAATTATTTACAGCAGTAAAAAGCATTCACTCATATCAGTTTTCACGCTTTAAACTGTAACCACACACACACACACACACACACACACACACACACATATATATATATATATATATATATATATATATATATATATATAAAATACACACACACACACACACACACACACACACACACACACACATACAAACACACACATATTACTACATTTACTCAAACAATGATAACATCTTAAGAGATCAAAAAAAACACTAACTGCACATTCACTCATTAGAACACCATCCCATACCCCAACACAAAGCAAACACCATTGAAACCCAATCATACACATACACACACACAGCATACAAATCAGCATGCTCACAAACACAACAAAAAATATTTTTTGCATGGTGCAAGCCCATCTGCAGCTCTCGGCCCCCCCTGCTAATTATGTATACTATCTTCAAGGTTAAACAGCAACAGGAAAAGGGCATATTCCCTACCTGTTATATACCATGATATGTTTCAAATTGTAACCAAGCCCCAGAGGTAATAGCCTAATGAGCTTACAACCCATTTAATGACCAGGCATTCCCACTTACTGTGAGAATATTTATTTCCAGCAATTTTTAATGTTCTACTGAAATAGCACATGGGATGCTCCTTGTCATCCAGTTTCTGGGACAGAAATGCACCCAGGCCCAACTCTAATGCTTCTGTGCAGACTACAAATGTATTGGGTATAACTGTTCAAGTACTGGGTATGTGTACTGCATTGTTACCATACCTGTACATCTCTGCTTGACCTATTTAGTGTAGCACTGCCCAAGTTTGCAATACTGGTAAACAGTCTAACCCCTGCATATATTTCTGCTTTGTTTGTATGACTCCTATATATTTTAAAAGCATGAGTAATTGTGCTGCCTTCATTACTACTACCTGTTACTCCTGACAGTGCCCTTGTAACACAGCATGTATTGATCCTGGTTGTTCCAATGCAATTAATGGTGAAGGTGTCCTATGGAGCACTTTGTCAGTTTGTACTATTCAGTGGCTCCTGAATTTTGATCACTAATCAAGAAATACATGCTACCCTTGTCTGCATGCCTTTTGTGCCCATACCACTGTCCATACCTCTCAACCTGGAAACATCAAAAATCTGGACAAGGCCCATGAAAAATAGGTACAAATCTGTATGCTGATTAATATAAAATTTGCATATATAATTATGTAACCCCACCCACTCCAGTGGAATTCTGGGATGCTAACTTTTAAATGCAAACTGAAGAACAGACAACCAAAATATGGCACCAGAGTCCCCGTGCAGCCATTCTAATGTCCCACTACCTGGCTATTTCGCCACATTTACCATAAACACTAATGTGCTTAATGCTTTACTTCTACAACAGTTTGGATTTTATTTTTACATTTTATAGCACAATGCACAAGCACTAATGCACATCTGCTAAATAAAGCAATACCATCTGACAATGAAAACTGACTTAGCATTAAAATTTCTCTGCCCTTGAAACTCACATTTATTGAAACCCACACCACATCCAAAGAAAATGCATCTGGCCAGTGGTGGTGGATAAATATTACTTTTGGGCTGTTTTCAAGTCATAAGCCCCTTGCACACAAAACAACTTTCCTAACTTTATTAAATTATATTCCTTGTATAACACAGCACACTTGTTAGACTTGAGTGCATTTTAAATTTATTTTTTGAACATTTTTCCAGTAGGCAATGAAGCAAAATGCATGAACCAATGACAAAACTGCCCAATTCAGAACATTTCCATCATAAGCATCTCTCTCTCTCTCTCTCTCTCTCTCTATATATATATATATATATATATATATAGAGAGTGGTGCAGGCAAATGGTTCCACCAAACTATAAAAGCCAAGATACTGAAAAATATATTGGAATCAAACCACAGCCAGTATCCAGAAAAAATAAACTTTTAATGGTGAGCACTTTCCCCGACAAGTTGTGCAGCCATGGGCATCTTGCATAGCTTCTCAAACTAATTTTCAATTTCAATTTTTTGCTTGACTTGCTCTGATTTGTGTTATCAAACCAACTCAATAGCTGTAAATGCACAACAAAGTAAACTAGGCAAACTGCATGTTTAAGACTTCCAATTTTTAGTCCAAGTACTGACAGACCCTCTCCTACATTCATCCTGAAGCATCAAACCTATCATTGTAATCCAGGTGCTGTTAACTGGCCACTCTTGCTTCTCCACTGTCTGCAGTGGGAAAATATGTTTTATCTTGAATGCTGAAAAATGTTCTGTACTTGTTTAAAAATATGTTTCTTATAATGCAGCATAGAACATAATAATTATGACTTTCTGTACCTGAATTTGGTTAATATTTTTTGCTCTTTCCACTGAGGCAGAAATGCCCTTGTGAATGACCCACCCCCTTTAAAAGAACAACAGCACCGTACAGTATAAGTAATGCAGCTACATACTGTGAGAGTAGAACCCACAGCCTTCTGCATCAAAAGCAAGTATTTAACTTGTTAACAATGCAAGCAAACTCAGCATAAGCAACATTAAACTTCTTTCCCCCTGAAGTTCTCAGCTCCTTGTAAAATCCACTTGACACTCAACTGTATCTCTCAAATCTGCAGCACAAGAAATCTGGAAAAAGCCAAAATTTATTGGGGGGGGGGACAAAAGATCAAAAACCAGGGACACTTTTTAAACATTGCTTGTGTAATTTTGGAAAGTTGCTAGAATAAAATGTGCTACTACCATGCATTTCATTGCCATGTCTTGAACCCAGGACTCTGTGCACTACAGTCAGAGCAACATACCACTATGCCAAATCAGCAGTTTCCTGAGCGATCAAAAGACTAAAACTTAAATGGCTATCATTTAGTGACATCAGGGTTAAAAAAGAAACAAACACATTATACAAACACACCCTGGGTTGTAAGAATTCTAGCTTTAGATTATTTGTCCTTGAAGTTGTACCAACTAGCCCTAGGGGAGGTATGTGGGAAACTCTTATTGAGTATAGAGAGCTCTACTGGCAAATTGTACTTGATGCAAGTAGGAATTTTGGCCTCAACGAGTTTGTGTCCTTAGCACCAGTTCTTAAACTAAGGGCAGCCAAATTATAATTTATTAGGATGTAGTGTATACATACTAGCACAATTCAAAATATTTAAAATATTTAGATGTTATCACCTATATATTTTTGCTATATTTCTTACCTCCTACCATCTGTACTCTTATTATTCTAACAAAATAAATTCATTAGGTCTCTCTTTTATTATAAATGACCATTTTCTTTTTAGTGAGATTATTTGATGTCATATTTCACTTCACCACAAGATGGGGTTAATACCTTTTGTCAAAGTGAGTTCTTTGAATCAATTAAAGTTTTTACTATAAGGTTTTTAATATACATTTCTTATGGTAATTCTTTTATTTTTTTGAATTTTATAATAATCTAATTATAGAAGAATTTTATAAAACACAAATCAACTTGTTCATTAAGATTTATATTTTTTTCATGTATTACTTTTTTATCTAAGAATAGATTTATTATGGACAATGTATTCTCATTTACACATGAGGCTTCAAATTATGTTGTTTAATACAATTCAAGTAATTAGTCTTATATGATTGGTTGTTCTTTTTTAAAAAATAGGGGTGGACAATATATAAGCACTATGCACTTTACTTAAGATGTATCTGTGATAAAGTTGAAGACGAAAACGTTGTATTTGTTGGCGTTAGTATATTTAGTGTGTACTCCGTTGGTTTACGCTGTGTATTTGTTTGGAACAATAAACCTGAGGTTCGACCTGGACTGGGATTTATTTGTGCTTGTGTGGAGGACCTTTCTGTTTACAAGTTTCTTTTCCACTACTTGTTGGCATTTTTGTATTATCAGTTTTATGGATATCCAACCTGGCGCAGATTCTGGTTCCAGGGGCTCTGAGACAGGGGAACTTCGTAAGCTGATTGGGCAGTTAACACAGCTTGTCGAATTGTTAACGCCCATCAGCAAATCCATGGCCACGACACTTTCGGCGTCGATACCAGCAAACCAGGAAGTAATAAAGGAGTGTGGTGTAGCGAGAAGGAAAGCTAACAGGGACCCTTTACTATTACCAGGGACTTCGGAGGAGATTCTAAGAGAGAACTGCAGTTTTGATGGTTTTCCACATATTACCTTGAACGACACAGATGGTGTGCATGAGGAGGAAAACAGACCAAGAAGGAAAAGAAGTTGCACTCGGAGATTGTCAGGGACTGACAGGCCTAATACAAGTACTCAAATGCGAGTAACAGACATTTTAAATGTTCAATATGACTTTAACAAGCAGCGAGTGAATGCTAATTATTCAGCTTCCTATAAAGCTATGATAAACGATTTGGACTTCTTTTTATTTAAATATAAAACCTTAGATATGGACAATTGCTATTTGAAACATTGTTTGTCACTAAAAATAGTCCCTAAGGGACTCAGAGTGTGTAAATACCCTAATAATGTTTTCGAAGGTCTGTTTTTTATGAAGAAATTATTGAAATATTTGACAACTGTGGTTTTCAGATTATGAACGCCATTATTAGAAATAATGAGGCAGAAATGTTAAAATTGTGGGTTGATATAGACAATATTAACAAAGCTATATTAAGTGACCTCATGTACACTGTTGATTGTGAGAGAGACAAGTATCACAAACTTTTAAAGAATATTGAGTTTAAATGTAATGAAGTATTGGATAGGAAAATGGGTAAGATCAATAGAGATATGAAGGAGTATGCTGATAAAATACATTACCCTAAACCCAAAACTTCCCACAGGAAGGGTTATGGTAATTGGTCCAAAGAGCAAACAGAAATGGTATTTGAGGGAGTTGACAACTGTGATACACACCCTGATATTGATGAATTTCCTCAGCTTAGAAGATCGGAAAGGCTGATGGAAAAGGAAAGGGTAGCCTATAATTCAAAAAACTTCATGGGGAGGGGGTGGCAACCACATGGAAGGAACGAGAGGGTGTGGAATTGACCACAGACATTACAATGAATAATAATAAATGGATTTATAAAGATTATCACATTTTTAACTATTCAGGCACAATGGTGAACAAAACTCACTTTGACTTGTTTTCAAAAGGTTTTACATTTATACCCAAACAGAAAACCGACATTTTTAAACTTCTAGTGGACATTAAACTTTTTATTAGGAAGAAAAATTTACAACTGTTTTTTAAAGGTAAGCCTATTGATACTAAAAGAACAGATTTTAAGCGTAACAGTATATTTAACCCCCCTATTCATCCTCAATTAAGGAATTTTGAATTAAAAGTAGAAAATGAGATTAGAGCTACTTTAGAACAAGAACAGGTGCATTCCAACCTAACGGTTGAAGAATTTGCTACACTAAGAGAGATCAGTCATAACCAGAATATAAGAGTAATGAAACCGGATAAAGGTGGGGGAACTGTAATTATGGACACAATACAGTATGATGGTAAGATGATGGAAATTCTAAATAACACTGAAAAGTATTCTAGGGCATCTATTAATGAAATAAATATTGCTTATCAAAAAATTCAAGTTACACTACATGATTTGTTTTTGGATGGATCTATCAACTGGGAGACATCAATATTTAAGGGTGGACAAACCTAAGGTTCCATGTATTTTTGGAATACCTAAAGTGCACAAGGATGACATCAACCCACCCTTAAGACCAATAGTATCTGCCGAAGGCTCTGCGACTGCACCATTAGCGAAGTATGTAGACCAAAAGGTAAAGTGTGTTCTGGACGGTCACACTCACATTTTAAAAGATTCATGGGATTTTCTTAGGAAATTGGAATCTAGGTTGTTTGATGAAAAATTGGCATTTGCAACTATGGACGTAGTGGATTTATTCACATGTATCCCACACGATGTGGGGATGACATGGTTTGAAGAAATGTTAGTGTCAAGTAAGAAGATTGACCAGAAAGACTTTAGAAACAGTTTGATTTTGATGGAAATAGTTTTGAAAAACAATTTCATTTATTTCCAAGGTGAATATTTCAAACAGGAGAAAGGGGTGGCAATGGGTGCGCATTGTGCCCCTACGTATGCCAATATCATCATGGCATACTGGGAGAACAAATACTTGACAAATTCACCCTACAGAGATGGATGGGTTTTATATTGCAGATTCTTAGACGATCTCTGTTTCCTTTGGAATAGTAAACATGAAGAGTTTAACCAATTAGTGAGTTATGTGAATGAAACTACTGAATTTTTGAAATTTACCAACAATTTCAATGAAGATGAACTGCAATATTTGGACGTCCACATTGAGAAGAAAAATGGTAACTTTACTTCTAAAGTTTATAGGAAGGATACTTTTTCCAACTCCTACCTACACTACACTAGCTGTCACCCTCCACACCAAAAGAAGAGTGTTGTCAAAGGTCAGTTAGTACGTTTAAGTAGAATGACATCAGAAGATGACAATTTTCTTCAAGGAGCTGATTTTTTAAGGGGCCTGTTTATCAACAGGGGTTATCCACAAGAATTTTTCAATAAGATACTAGATGAAGTAAAAGAAAAACGAAAGGATATATTTGCACCTATCTTAGGGAAAGAGCAAATTCAGCCAATACCTACCCAGGAAAAGAAAGCCTGTGATCAGTATGAATCAGGATTTATTACCACCTATGGAGGACAGTCAGGTCTCATCAAAAAAATATTTAACAGAGAATGGAACAATTTTTCAAAAGTGTCTGATTTGGATCACATCTTTGAAAAAGATTTAGTTTACACATACCGGAAGGGTAATACTATCAAAAATATTTTAGAAAAAGGTTTTAATAGTAAGAAAAACAGTCAAAAAACAGGATTACACAAATGTGGTAGATGCAATTACTGCAAACATTTGATATGTGGCAATCAACTCTATTTACAGGCAAGGGGGAAAAACTTTACCTGAATAGTTTTGCAAACTGCGATACCAAAGGGATTATATATATCTCTTTATGTAATGAATGTAAATCCTTTTACATTGGTAAAAGTGAAAGGAAGTTGAGACAAAGAATCTATGAGCATTTATATGACATCAGGGTTAAAAAAGAAACAAACGCATTATACAAACACACCCTGGGTTGTAAGAATTCTAGCTTTAGATTCTTTGTCCTTGAAGTTGTACCAACTAGCCCTAGGGGAGGTATGTGGGAAACTCTTATTGAGTATAGAGAGCTCTACTGGCAAATTGTACTTGATGCAAGTAGGAATTTTGGCCTCAACGAGTTTGTGTCCTTAGCACCAGTTCTTAAACTAAGGGCAGTCAAATTATAATTTATTAGGATGTAGTGTATACATACTAGCACAATTCAAAATATTTAAAATATTTAGATGTTATCACATATATATTTTTGCTATATTTCTTACCTCCTACCATCTGTACTCTAATGGTCTCTCTTTTATTATAAATGACCATTTTCTTTTTAGTGAGATTATTTGATGTCATATTTCACTTCACCACAAGATGGGGATAATACCTTTTGTCAAAGTGAGTTCTTTGAATCAATTAAAGTTTTTACTATAAGGTTTTTAATATACATTTCTTATGGTAATTCTTTTAATTTTTTGAATTTTATAATAATCTAATTATAGAAGAATTTTATAAAACACAAATCAACTTGTTCATTAAGATTTATATTTTTTTCATGTATTACTTTTTTATCTAAGAATAGATTTATTATGGACAATGTATTCTCATTTACACATGAGGCTTCAAATCATGTTGTTTAATACAATTTAAGTAATTGGTCTTATGTGATTGGTTGTTCTTTTTTAAAAAATAGGGGTGGACAATATATAAGCACTATGCACTTTACTTAAGATGTATCTGTGATAAAGTTGAAGACGAAAACGTTGTATTTGTTGGCGTTAGTGTATTCAGTGTGTACTCCGTTGGTTTATGCTGTGTATTTGTTTGGAACAATAAACCTGAGGTTCGACCTGGACTGGGATTTATTTGTGCTTGTGTGGTGGACCATTGAAACCCAATCATACACATACACACACACAGCATACAAATCAGCATGCTCACAAACACAGCAAAAAATATTTTTGCATGGTGCAAGCCCATCTGCGGCTCTCGGCCCCCCCTGCTAATTACGTATACTATCTTCAAGGTTGAACAGGAAAAGGGCATATTCCCTACCTGTTATATACCATGATATGTTTCAAATTGTAACCAAGCCCCAGAGGTAATAGCCTAATGAGCTTACAACCCATTTAATGACCAGGCATTCCCACTTACTGTGAGAATATTTATTTCCAGCAATTTTTAATGTTCTACTGAAATAGCACATGGGATGCTCCTTGTCATCCAGTCTCTGGGACAGAAATGCACCCAGGCCCAACTCTAATGCTTCTGTGCAGACTACAAATGTATTGGGTATAACTGTTCATGTACTGGGTATGTGTACTGCATTGTTACCATACCTGTACATCTCTGCTTGACCTATTTAGTGTAGCACTGCCCAAGTTTGCAATACTGGTAAACAGTCTAACCCCTGCATATATTTCTGCTTTGTCTGTATGACTCCTATATATTTTAAAAGCATGAGTAATTGTGCTGCCTTCATTACTACTACCTGTTACTCCTGACAGTGCCCTTGTAATGCAGCATGTATTGATCCTGGTTGTTCCAATGCAATTAATGGTGAAGGTGTCCTATAGAGCACTTTGTCAGTTTGTACTATTCAGTGGCTCCTGAATTTTGATCACTAATCAAGAAATACATGCTACCCTTGTCTGCATGCCTTTTGTGTCCATACCACTGTCCATACCTCTCAACCTGAAAACATCAAAAATCTGGACAAGGCCCATGAAAAATAGGTACAAATCTGTATGCTGATTAATATAAAATTTGCATATATAATTATGTAACCCCACCCACTCCAGTGGAATTCTGGGATACCAACTTTTAAATGCAAACTGAAGAACAGACAACCAAAATATGGCACCACAGTCCCCCTGCAGCCATTCTAATGTCCCACTACCTGGCTATTTTGCCACATTTACCATAAACACTAATGTGCTTAATGCTTTACTTCTACAACAATTTGGATTTTATTTTTATATTTTATAGCACAATGCACAAGCACTAATGCACATCTGCTAAATAAGGCAATACCATCTGACAATGAAAACTGACTTAGCATTAAAATTTCTCTGCCCTTGAAACTCACATTCATTGAAACCCACACCACATCCAAAGAAAATGCATCTAGCCAGTGGTGGTGGATAATTACTTTTGGACTGTTTTCAAGTCATAAGCCCCTTGCACACAAAACAACTTTCCTAACTTTATTAAATTATATTCCTTGTATAACACAGCACACTTGTTAGACTTAAGAGTGCATTTTAAATTTATTTTTTGAACATTTTTCCAGTAGGCAATGAAGCTAAATGCATGAACCAATGACAAAACTGCCCAATTCAGAAGATTTCCATCATAAGCATCTCTCTCTCTCTCTCTCTCTCTCTATATATATATATATATATATATATGGAGAGAGAGAGAGAGTGAGAGAGTGAGAAAACAGAATGTGGTGCAGGCAAATGGTTCCACCAAACTATAAAAGCCAAGATACTGAAAAATACAGTGGAACCAAACCACAGACAGTATCCAGAAAAAAGAAACTTTTAATGGTGAGCACTTTCCCGACAAGTTTTGCAGCCATGGGCATCTTGCATAGCTTCTCAAACTAATTTTCAATTTCAATTTTTTGCTTGACTTGCTCTGATTTGTGTTATCAAACCAACTCAATAGCTGTAAATGCACAACAAAGTAAACTAGGCAAACTGCATGTTTAAGACTTCCAATTTTTAGTCCAAGTACTGACAGACCCTCTCCTACATTCATCCTGAAGCATCAAAACTATCATTGTAATCCAGGTGCTGTTAACTGGCCACTCTTGCTTCTCCACTGTCTTCAGTGGGAAAATATGTTTTATCTTGAATGCTGGAAAATGTTCTGTACTTGTTTAAAAATATTTTTCTTATAATGCAGCATAGAACATAATAATTATGACTTTCTGTACCTGAATTTGGTTAATATTTTTTGCTCTTTCCACTGAGGCAGAAATGCCCTTGTGCATGACCCACCCCCTTTAAAAGTACAACAACACCGTACAGTATCAGTGATGCAGCTACATACTGTGAGAGTAGAAGCCACAGCCTTCTGCATCAAAAGCAAGTATTTAACCTGTTAACAATGCAAACAAACTCAGCATAAGCAACATTAAACTTCTCTTCCCCTGAAATTCTCAGCTCCTTGTAAAATCCACTTGACACTCAACTGTATCTCTCAAATTTGCAGCACAAGAAATCTGGAAAAAAGCCAAAATTTATTGGGGGGGGGGGACAAAAGATCAAAAACCAGGGACACTTTTTAAACATTGCTTGTGTAATTTTGGAAAGTTGCTAGAATAAAATGTGCTACTACCATGCATTTCATTGCCATGTCTTGAACCCAGGACTACAGTCAGAGCAACATACCACTATGCCAAATCAGCAGTTTCCTGAGCAATCGAAAGACTAAAACTTAAATGGCTATCATTTAGTGAATTCAGTTCTCACTTCTCACCATAGCTTTCAACCTCTTAGCACAAAAAACTGGACAAAGCCAATAATGGGGGAATACAGCCATACTAATCTTATAAACCTAGACAAAAAAAACTGGACAAAGCCAATAATGGGGGAATACAGCCATACTGATCTTATAAACCTAGCACAAAAAACTGGACAAAGCCAATAATGGGGGAATACAGCCACACTGATCTTATAAACTTAGAAAATTGCTAGAATAAAAGGCTTGGTGTTACCATTTCTTTTCTGAACTTGTAAATTTGGCAGAAAAAAAATCCTGGACAAAGCCAATAATGGGGAATACAGCTATACTGATCTTAATTGCTAGAATAAAAGGTTTGGTGTTACCATTTCTTTTCTGAAGAATATGATGTCTGAAATTCAAATGCTTATCATTATTTAGTGAATGCAATCCTTCACTGAAATCCAGAAAACCACAGATTTTATGAGAACAGAAGGTGGGTAGGGACTTTAACTTTTGTCACCTGTACCGAAGGTACAAGGTTTGAGCCTGAGTACCTCCTGCAGCCACCAGGTACACCTGGGGTATTTTCACACACACACACACACACACACACACACACACACACACACACACACACACACACACACACACACACACATGGGATAATGTAAGATACAGGAATGCAGATAGAGAATGAATGGGCTTATACATGGGCCTGAAAGTCAATGAGGTAATATGGCATCTAAGATTTCACACCACAGGATAAAAAGGAAAAAAACAAAATGAAAGTAAAGCTATTTCACCCCATCTGGGATGGATCATCATCCCTTAAAACATTTTATTTTGAATAGGTGACCTTTAATCTTTTATTTGACAAATGGCTAGTATACCCTGTTATTTAAATACATTTAACAGTCATTTCCAGTTCTTATGATGGACAGCAAGGTTATCCACTAGCTTCATAATGTCTGTTTCTGACAGCAACCTTCCTTTTGCATCCTTCCCATTAAACAGCCTGCTCTTAGGCTGCTGCAGGTAGATGGTACTACCCTGCAAAAGAGGTCAGTCAGATGTGTGTCATTATTCAGTGACTTCAATCCTCATTGATTTGCCAGAAAACCAGAAATATTATGAAAAAAGAGACCAAAGATATGAGGCAAAAATCTGGACATTCTGCATAAGTCTAGATAGCTGAGAGATATGCTATTCACATCTCCCACTAAATCAGAATGCCCACCATTATTTTACTCAGAATGTCAGAGTGGCTGTAATCTTATAGACCTTTCTACCTCCGCAGCTCATGCTACGAGTTCTGTTGAAAACTTATTAAGAAGAGTAGGTGAGGTAACTTAGTGGATCTAATTCAGACTTTGATTTCTCTCTTCTGATATTTTTCCCTTTACAAAATATTTTCTTTCACCCTTCCTGCCTGCAATATCCCAGTCTAAAACCTCAACATGCCCGGTTCCTGGCTTTCAGTTTGTAGTTAGAGGATGGTCTTTCCTTCCAGTATTAACCATCTTGATAGTAGCTCACAAGAAGGATTCATGACACTGGAGTCCATGTAATGGAAGCTCTTGAATGCTGGCCAGTTTATGTTAGCAAGGCCTTAGCCCATCGTGCTAGAAACCCTGGTTCATTTAGCAACCTAGGTTTAAGAAGTCCAGCCAACCAGGAGAGGGAGGGAGATAAAACAAGCAATAGCTTTTCACCTTTTTTCCTGGAGGTAAGAGTAAGGAACAACTTTTTGCTAGAGAATGGAAGCTAGTAAAAAGTAGGTGATGTATTATACCAGTGGGAATGATCCCTTTCCTGAAGGATACATATGTTCAGTGATGTGTTGGCTGTACCTACCTACAAACACTGCAAGCATATCTCAGACATAGGTTGGGAACAGCACATCAAAGTAAAACCCATCTGTGTACAATGCAATGACCTCAGGCCTCTGACTTGTTGATTCTTAATCTGCTTTTCTAACCTTGGATGCTGAAAGATATGTCTACCTGGAAATGGAAAACCCCTCCTCAACACACACACACACACACACACACACACACACACACACACACACACACACACACACACACACACACTGCTCTCATTCAGAAACTGCAGGTGTACACACCTCTCTCCCTACCTTTGTAGACAGCATAAAAACGGCTTGTTCTTTCCAGGACAGTAGACAGCATCAAAACAGCTCATTCTGTTCTTTCTAGGGCCAGGGCAGGAGCTTCGTAAATGGAGCATCAAAACGGGTCGTTTGTTCTGCTTCAAATGGCTTTTCTTCCCTGTAGACAGTAGCGCAAAGCTCTTCTCTTCCACAACAGCTCATAGCTCTGTAAACAGCTCATTCTGCTTCAGTGTTCCGTACTGGGTAGATAGCAGAAGCATAGGTTCCAGTCTTGTGGCAGCTGGAAATGCACACATATTGAGCTGAATGAGCTTCAGTTCAATTCTGACAGGCTGGCAGGCTGCTGACATCATCGTGCATGTGATGATGCCAGCTCAAAAAGCCAGGAAATAAAATTTTAAAATAAAGTACCGGGAAATCTGGAAATGAAAGGGTGCTACTCAGGAATCATGGCACCCCATTATCTGGACCCCAAAACTCAGTAAAAAACTAGTAATTCAGTATGGTTGGGAGGTATGCCACTGTCCATCATTGTGCCAGGAATGGTTAGTATAGTATGGGCATGAGCCATGTATCATTGCGCTTACTTTTCATTTTGTCAGGTTACAGTACTATTACAGGAATTTCATTTTAATTGTGTATTCCTGCTGGTTTTCTAAAGCATGTTACAAGTGGTACATGTCTACCTTTGCCACACTGTGTGTGTGTGATACCTGCACATGCTCTGTTACTTTCACAGGACTGTACATTTATGTTATTCTTACCTTGGTTCTCTGTCTGTTGTACATACACTGGTTACCATTGATAACCTATGCCACTGCCCTGCACTGCAATGACAGGGCACATCCGCTCATTTCCCCACTGTTAAATCTCAGTCCTGGCATAGGTGTTCCCCAGACATTTATATTGTCATTGCTCTGCTGACTGCATTTTCTTCCCTTCCAGGGCTTGTCATACACAAGTTTAGAACATCCTTCTAATCATTGCTGTTTTTCTCCTGTTGTCTTTCTCTGTGTCATCTTCTTCATTTTATTATATATCTTTTGATGTTTTGTTTTTCTTTGTTTACAATAATTTATTCTGAAGTTTCAGCCATGGAGCAGGATGTGCTGTAGCAATGTCCACCTTGCCTTACGCCAGCTTTGTCAACAACTTCTGGGTACTCAGTGGTCTCCACTCTCCAGGCCAGCCTCTGTGCAGGGTGACAAAGGTCATACTATGGGAGGTGACCAGGAGGGCTCACTGGGACCTCTGGTGCTTCTTCTCCTTTAGAGGGTGTATACTCCTGACTGGGGAGTAGAACCTCAGCAGTAGGTAGGACCTAATGCACTTGTTCAATGGGATAACAACCCCTGCAACTAAATCTTTCCTCTGATGTTAAGTTTGATGTTTTGTTAGCAGCTTCTGAATCCAACGTTGATTCTCCATAGTGCAAAAAAAAGAAGTTATGTACTCACCATAATGTTTCATCTGTGTTGTCCATTTTCATTCAGCCTCAACATATGGGACTTGGATCTGACTCGGCCGTTACTACAGCTCGTGGAAGCTTACAAACTCTTGAGCTCTTCCTTACCCACAATGCTCTGGTTCCCTCTCACCTCAGATAATATGTATAGCTTGAGAAAAGGAGAAGAAGTATAAACAAGTAACTATGCAAGATGCCATCACTGGAGTTCAAATCTAAGGGAGCAAGGGATGCTGACTGTATCCTCACAAATATGTTTCTTGTCAGAGGGAATTTGAACCAAAAAGGCTGGGAGTTGGAGGGAGGGGAGTTGAGGCTGATTGAAAATGAACAACACAGATGGAATGTTATGATAAGTACATAACTTCTTTATCTGATGTCAATTTTCATTCCTCAGTGTATGGGACAGAGTGCCTAGCTACCTGAGCCCTGGGTGGACCCTAAGAAAGGATGTTCCTGAGAATGGGTAAGCAAATGCCATTCTTCCCCTTGAGAACAGATCTAATCTGTAGTGGTTGATAAAGGTATGTGGATTTGACTAAGTAGCAGCTGTGCAAATATCATCCATGGAAGCTCTAGACTGAAAAATCATGGAAGTTGCCACAGATCTGGTAGAATGAGCTCTTACAGGTCTGTGGAGGGACACATTCAATTTTGCATACACCAAAGAAATACATTCCATTATCCATCTGGCTATAGTTACTTTCTTGAGAGGTTGCCCCAACCTATGGTGTACAAAGGAAACAAATAGTTGGTCTGATTTCCTGAAATCCTTTGTACAATGCAAATAGTAATGTAACTGTCTATGGACATCCAGTGAACACAGAAAGAATTCCCCTTGGTTTCTGAAATTTCTAAAGAATACTGGAAGATGAATGGCCTGATTAATACTGGATTCTGACATCACCTTCAGTAGAAAGGAAGCATTGGTCCATAATGTAACCCTATCCTTGTGAAAACGCAAGTAAGGGGGTCTGGAGGATAAAGCGTGCAGCTCTGATACTCTCCTGGCCAAGATTATAGCAACCAGGAAGGCTGTCTTCCAAGACAAGAATTTTGAATCACATTTGGCTCCAGGCTCAAAGGGAAATTGAGTCAGGGCCTGCACTACTAGAGTTAAATCCCATGGGGATCAGGGTCCTTAAAGGGAGGTCTTAGCAAAAGAGTACCTTTTAGAAATACTTTAAAACTTTTTGCAGAAGCCAAGGAAGAACTGTGCAGTCCTACATGGAAATTTGAAATTGCTGCAAGCTGAACTTTAATAGTAGATGTGCTTGCTCCTTTATTGAACAATTCCATTAGAAATTCAAGGACTGCATATGTAGGAGATGTAAAGGGTTCTGTGTGATTTTGCTCCACCCAATAAACACATTTTCCACTTTCTTTTGTACAATTACCTAGTAGAAAGTTTATGGGACGATAAGAAAATAGAACAGACTGGGGAAGAAAGTGTAGGTTGTCTGGCCATGAACGGAACTGGAGAAATCATGCGGTCAGTCTGAGGTTGGGAAGGTCTGGGTGAATCAGTCCTGTAGAATGGGACAACAGGTCTGGAGTCAGATCCAGAATCCAAGGTGGAGATAGTAGATGAGTCCAATGAAAGGGGAACCCCACTTGTTGAGGCCAGTAAGGTGCAATGAGGATTACTCTGCTCTTCAATCTGGCTGCCTTCTGTAAGAATCTGGGGATCAAGGGAGTTGGGGGATAGGTGTATAACAGACCGGGGGAGCCAATCATACAGAAGAGTGTCCCTCGGTGACTCCTCCACTAGAAGGATTAGGGCAAAAAAGCTGCTGCATTTGTTATTTAGGGTAGATGCAAAAAGGTTGCAGCAAGGCTGACTCCATTGATGAAAAAACATTTTTGCCACTTTGTGGTTGAGGGACCTCTTGTGAGGTAAAACAATGGGCCTGCTAAATTTGTCTGCTATCAAATTTGGACTTCCCAGGAATATGCATCGCCACCAGAAAGCGAATGGAAACTATAGCCCACAGTCACACTCTGAGAACTTCTCAACCCAGGGGGTAAGACTTGGTTCCTCCTTGGTTGTTAACATACCAAACTACCAGCATGTTGTCTGTTTGAACTGCAATTGTCCCGATAGGGAGAGAATCTTGGAATGCTTGCGATGCCAAAAGCACCACTCTCATCTACTGAACATTGATATGCAGGTTAGTCTGTATGGGTTTTCTCCAGCTAATGTCCCCCCACCCAATATGAGAAGTGTCTCTGGTCACTATGGTCTTGGGCTGAGGAGGTATGAATGGACAACCTATTTGGGACTGGCATTACTGTGTTCACCATGAGAGGTAATTTTTGCATGTTTGAGTCACCCTTATCTTTGTAGACATAGGGTGAGTGAAAAAGGACCATTGGGTTTGTAGCATCCATTGTAACACTCTTGTGTGATACCTTGCTAGGGGTACTAACGTTATGGCTGCCACCATCGAGCCTACAGCCTGCAGGACTTTTCTGGCCAATATCTTCGTATTGCAAATGATTCTCCTGACTTGGCTTCTGATGTTCTGGACTGAGTGTCAAAGACTGGGCCTATGAATTCCAGTGTTTGGGTGGGTTGCAAGTGTGATTTGTCATGATTTACTCTGATCCCTAGAATTAAGCAAGTTTTTAGTACCTGGTCTCTCGCATGTACCAGTTGATGCCTGATTGGGGCAGTGATGAGCCAGTTATTCAAATATGATAATACCTGGATTCCGTGCAGCCTAAGGTGGCCTGCTACCACTGCCATGCATTGGGTAAACACCCTGGGGGTGTGGTGAGGCCAAAGGGTAGTGCCCTGAACTGGTAGTGACTGGCTCCCACTTGAAAGCGTAAATACCTCCTGGACCATCCATTCATCTTTATGTGATAGTATGCATCCTGGAGGTTTATCAAGCATATCAAATCATCCTTCCATAAAAGGGGTAGAATGGACTGTATCATGACCATCAAGAACTTGGTGTGTGTGACTGACTTGTTTATTACACTGAGTCCCCTGTCTTTTTTGGAACCAAAAAAAACTTTGAGTAAGTTCTGGATCCTGTCTGGTCTGGTGGGACCTTTTGGAGAAACAGTTGAATTTGCTGAGTTGCTGACTCCCTTTGATTGGGTGAAACATCAGGGAGCTTTGTTATTGATGGGAGAGGAAGGAAAAAGGGTATGGTATAATCTCTGGTAATAATTCTTTGCACCCACATATCATTTATTATACTTAGCCAGAAAAAGTTCAAGGGGGGGGGGCAGAAAATGTACTCCAATTGCAGACAAGGTCTTCCTATCTTTTTCTCACCTGAAGAGTGTTTCTTTACAGTGGGTCTGAAAAGCAAAGATCTTTCAAACAGAGCATTGAAAAAGAAAAACTTAAAAAGGCTCCGTGAAGTCACACAGATGCATCCAGGCTTCTCTCCACATGGATAAGCCTGAACCCGTCACCTGTGGGGTGCCTTCCATTGTGTTGGCAATAAGCATCATGGAAGAGTTCACAACTGATTGTAAGGTAGTCAAGTGAGAAGCCACAGAACTCTGTGCCTCCTCCGTAGTGATCCTTACTAACAAGCTGGAAAGTTCCTTAAGAAAGTCCCTTTGCAGTCTCATGAAGTGAGCTAGATAACTGAGTGAATGTATGGCAAATTTTGCTGAAGTGTATACCCACTTCCCCAGTCTGTCCATGCCCTAGACTCTCTGTTAAGGGGATGAAGTGGTGAATTCTCTTCAGCAAGTTCCTTTTTAGTGGCTGCCACTATAACCATGGCATCAACTGGTATGCCCTTACTCCAATACTTCCTTTCTATTGGAGGTGCCATAATTTTATCTGGTCTCTTGGGGATGGGTTCAGTTGAGTCAGGTTCCTTCCATGCCTTCTGACAAATTAAATCCACCAATTTGTTGGGAGGTGGGGCTGCTCAGGAGGTAGACGGTCCAGTCCTGAAAGCTTCCAGGTATACCAACTCCTGAGGAGATGGGTTGTGGGCAAACCAGTTGCCCTTTTGTTTCAGGAAGTCGAGGATGTCTGCAAAGGAGACGTCTTTGAGTGATGATTTGGGAGATCCTTTTCCTTCATCAAAGTCAGTATCAGTGGTGAGGGACTCTTTAGGTGAGTCCAGATGTTCCCTCTTGCACCATTTCTTCCTAGGGACTTCCTTGGTGGGGTGGTCCGAAGAAGTATTGGCAGAGCTAGGAACCCCAGATTGAGTAGACTGGAAGCTCTGGGCCAGCTATTCCCTAGGCAAAGAATGGTGAAGATCACATAATAAGATCAGTTGGGTGGTCAAGCTGGACGTGAGGGAGGAACAACCTGATCTGGGGACACAGAGAAGACTCTTGTCACCACCTCAAGGGCTGACCACCCCAGAGAGGAGGAGGAGATCAACAGAGCCAAGAGAGAAAGTCCCTGGTTTGCCAGCTCCCCCTTTCCCACAGGTTGTCTACCTGGGGAGGAAGCCACTATTGAGATATCAAGTGCCGAAGCTCTGAGAAGAAGAGAAAGTTCTGAAAATCTCTGAGTCAATCTAACCCCCCCCCAATCTGACGTGAAAGCTTCATTGCCAAGAGCCACCTCTATCCGAACATGTCAGAGCCAATGAGTTCAGAGTCACTGTCGGATCCGAAGACACCAGTCTTCTCGGATTTGACACAGATGGGCCAGGAGAACTCAGATCCGAGAACTCTGAAACCTCAAGTCGTGTCAGAGGAGGAGTAGATGCTGAAGGGTGTCCCTGATCCTTTGGGGTTGGAACCATAAGGGCACTCTTCAGAAGTTGCTCTATGACTAATTCCCTCACCATCCTAGCCACATCTGTCTTGGTAAGATTCCTAGGACACAATTGGTGCAGGCCTAGAATGCCCTTAAGTATGGCTAGTAAGCAGTCCAAGGAAGGGGCTTCTGATCCAAGGTCTTAGGATCCAAAGCAGTCTTACTCTTTGGGTCTGGCAGCACAACTTTTATTGGATCCGATGGCTTGGATGCCATTGGAGATGTTCGATCCAACCTCGGCACTTTTTTTGGCTCAAATGAGGAAGGAGCTTTGGGCAATTTGGACCATTTGAAATGCTCCCTGTGCATAGAGGTCAATAGTTGAGCTCCAGCTATACCCTGTGAAAAGAATGAGGGCAACAGCCCTTTCAAGATCAGCTTATTCTTACACTCTGTGAGGGCCCAAGGATTAAAGGCCTCACAGATGTCACATTGCTGCTTGAGGTGATCCGGTCTCAGGCAGTAAAAGCACAAAGAATGCCCATCTGAAAAAGGCATTTTGTGTCCGCATTGCCTGCACTTCTTGAATCCTTTTCTGACATGGCCAGGTAATAAAAGTTATCCCACACATAGAATACAACTCACAGACAAGTACACATATGTGCGCGCTCGCACACACACACACACACACACACACACACACACACACACACACACACACACACACACACACCAAACAGAAAATAAAGAGCTAAAGATAGTTTTAGTAGAATATTTTTTTTAAGGAAGAAAAGGGGAGGAAAAAATACCAATGATGGTAATTAAGAAGACCAGAAAGGGCACAATGAGAATATCTAATTAGAAGAAGAAAGAGGATAGGGAAAAATACCAACGATGGTAACTAACAGGACCCAAAAAGGTCATGGGAGAATAATGGGAGAGTTTACACTAAGGAACGAGTAGCAATAGCAGAGAGAAAAAAAAGTATAATCTAAGAAAATTACTTACCACCCAAAAATGTTCAAGAGCTATCAGCAACCACGTATGTTCACGAAAGTGGCAAACAAGATCTGAGGTGAGAGGGACCAGAGTATTTTGGGTAGGGAAGAGCTTGAGAGTTTGTAGGCTTCTCTGAGCTTTAGTAACAGCCGAGTTGGATCTGAGGTCAAATTCGAGTCCCATACATTGAGGATGAATGAAAATTGACAACATCAGATATATATTTATTGTTTAGTGGATGTAAAATCTGGTCCAGACTGTGGTTTACCAGTATCTTGCAACCCAGACTGGTACAGTGCAGTACATCCTCATTGGACTGGCATATAGCTGTATGTCACTGATGATCAGGTCACCAATAGCTGGGCCTAGCCATTACGTCAGTCACAAAAATGCCTGACTTCTGATAGGGTTCCGTGTTCCAGCTGGGCAGATGGTCTTCACCCTACTCTATCACCCACCATGGTGTTCCCCTTTATTTGTCACTTACCCCCCTGTTTGTTGTCCAATCCTTCCCATCACCATTCGCCACCCTCTGTCTGTGTTTTTCCTTTGTGCCCTCCATTTTGTATCAGCACTTCCCGATTAGTCTGTGCCTGTGTTGTATGTTTGTCTACATGGCCCCTGCTGCATTCTATAAGCCTGTTTTCTCACATACAGTATTTCTCTCCTTAACTTTCCCTCTACCCATCTTCTTTAAGTATAAAAAACATCTTCCATCCCTAAATAAATAAATAAATAAGATGAAATAAAATTACTCTCCTTTTCCCATTCCACCTTTGCCTTCCCATTCTCCTGCTGTACATTCCTCTGCTTGCCTCTCTCTCTTTCTTACTGTCCTGTCATTCCACTAATTTCCCATTTACAATATAAGCATAATAGGCAGCCCTGTGTCTTAATTGGCAGGAATTTATGTGTTGTTTTTATGGCTATAGGGCATTGTGATTTTAGAAAGTCATATAAGTACTACTTGTCTTAGTAACTTATCACTTTCTTTCCTCCTAACTTCCAAACATCTACAGAAACACTGTCTGTTCCTGGAGACTTTTCCACATTGCCATTTTTATCTCATCTCTATCTTAATTAATCATTTTTGAGCATCATTTTCTTATTGTGGCATAATTAAGTCATCCACAAATATTTCCCATTTGTGCTTCTTGGATTCCCCATTCCTCTGCTTTATGCAAAGTTATATAACATTTCAGAAATATCTCTAATACCAATATAGAATCTATGGATATTTGTCTTGTCATAAGCTCCTTAAGTTTGGCTTCAGTCCTTTCTACTTTCTATTGCTTAACTCACTGTACTGAAAATTTTAGGGCTCTAGCGTTATTACCAACAATATAACCTTTCTAAACTCATGCATAACCAAACACGCCTGTATTTTCCCTTAAGCACTCTGCAATCATGCCTCCTGTTTTGTGAGACTCTCTTTCTTCTACAATACTTTAGCCTTTGTCAGTTGCTGTAATTTCTATTACTTCTTTCCTATATCTCTTTGTCTCATAATTATAGTATGTTGATAAGTTCAGTTTTCATTTTATCTAAGTTATTAGATGGCTATCTGAAAAAAATTCAGTCTTCCATAAAAACTCACAAATCACTTCTTAAATTCCTCTCTTTAAAAGATAAGTAGGAAAGTGCCAGTGGCTCATTCTTGCTTCATTACCCTACATTTTTTATCTTAGTTTTCATTGGTGCATGATCTGATATAGTTATTGGATGGGTCTGAAAGCTTTCAGTTATATGCACATGCTCCTGTAAAATATAATTTCTAGTCAGTCTAGCCCCACTATTGCCCCTTGGGGGGAATAATATGTAAATTCTGAGCTCCTGTTACTGAATTAATGTCTTTCATAGCAAATGTTCTCATAAACATCTTCTTAAAGCTACTCTCTTTTGTTATATTTTCTTTTCTACATCTCCCTGATATAACCTCACTATTGCAAATCAGGTCCCCCAGATACATCCTCCGTATTGTAAATCAGGTTCCAGTCCCCACCCATAAATATTCCCTGCCGAAAACTTATTATTTCCTCACAAAATTCTCATAAGTTCCATAAATGTTGCAGGTGTGAAGGGGAAGAAAGACATAATTGGGAACATACTTTCTGGGAGTGT
This sequence comes from Protopterus annectens, assembly GCF_019279795.1. Taxonomy (NCBI): domain Eukaryota; kingdom Metazoa; phylum Chordata; order Ceratodontiformes; family Protopteridae; genus Protopterus; species Protopterus annectens. Next base: position 18,946,506 of record NC_056728.1, read on the forward strand.
GGTGAGTTGGCGGACTTTAAGGATTCCCTGCAGGATGCACTGTCGGAGATGCTGGTTGGGCAGATTGGTCTGATGAGGGATACAATTTTTCTGAACTATGATACAGAATCGGAATTACCTAGACATGGTATGGCCTTGCTGTGTCTAATAATTGTTGCTGCCAAAAAGCAATTACTAGAAAATAGAAATCAAAATCTAAACCAACTATACTGGAAGTAGTGAATATAGTAACAGAGATAAAACAACTGGAATTCATATCTTTAGAAAAGCATAGGAGCAAACTACACAGGAAAAATGGGAATTGTGGGAACAATACATACAAGGGAGGAATGAGGCCTAAAAGGCAACAGAACTTAAAGTAACTATGTAATGTCTGAGTGAGAACGACTGGGTAGATTATAAGTGATAACCAAAACAAAAAACAAACTAGAACTATAAATAAAACTAATAAACGCCGAAATCTGTAAGGACAATCTGAGGCACGTCAATAAAAGTGTTCTGTATATGGTTGACGTGCCTCAGATTGTCCTTACAGATTTCGGCGTTTATTAGATTATAAGTGATGTATAATGTTTGCAAATGGGAGTGTGTCAGTATGGTTTGTGATGTAAAATGCTTGCAACTAGGATTGTGTTGGTGTGGTTTGTTTTCATATATTTATTTATTTTATTTTACATTTGTTAACCGGGCTGGTCCAGCTGGATACATGTCCATTTTCAGTGGAGGCCCGAGGAGAAAAGCTCCGCTATCTACTACATGACAAGAAAAATAATACAACAATATACAATAATACAAAAAAAAAACCAAGAACTTTAAACCTCAATTACAGGATAATTAGGCAATAGAGAACAGTCTGAGACTTAGAAGGTAAGCTCGGTCAGTAACTAACAAGGTTAAAGAAATTAATTACAATATTTATAAGTTGAGAAAAGGGTGGAATCTATTTTATATAAATGAATGATTGCCTGTGTAGTAAGTCATGGTTTAATAAAAATGATTCTTGTTTAAAAGAAGCAGGAACTGAATTATTTATGCAATATTGCTTAGGTTATATGATATAGCAATATGTGTGAAGTATAATGTTTGTTATGTTAATATAGTTTGATTACTTTTATGTGAATGTAAATTTACCTATATCACAAGTGATAATTCAATAAAGGTGTTTGAAAAAAAAAAGTAGATTTAGGTGAAATATAAATACATGCCAGAGTAATCCTTCTCCCCCACCAATAACTCCACATACCACAAGTCTACTATTACAGTCTTTTTCCCCTCTTCTGTTACTAGTGGAGTCCTTCTCATAATCAGTATTATTATTCCCCTTTTCTATATATTGTGCTAAATGTCAACCCTGAAATCCTTTCTTTATCAAATTGACATGTTCACTTCTATCCAAATGTGTCTCCTGTAACACTACCATTTGCACCCTACACCTCGTAATACTATTCAATATTCTTTACTTTTGTCTACACCTGTAAGGTCATTTGTATTCCATGTTAATATTAAGAAAATAACCTTCATAGTAAAAAGCTATTTCTCCAACTTATGCATGGCAGTTCTTCTGAATATATATTTGGCTCCATACTGAAATGCTGGCACTCGAAATGTTGACCAGCCAACAGACTGAAAAAAGGTTGAAAACTGAGGAGAAGAACAAATTTTGAAGATCGCTCTTTTCTTTTAAACGTCTTTTTTTCTATGGGTCAAGCCCTCCTGCACACCCAAACTTATATATACCAACTCCAAGATCACCATACCTGACAGAAAATTGAGAATGGCCATCTTGGACTTCTTCTATGTAAGTTCATTTTTTCAGCCACTCAGTCTCTGTGTTTTGGAACCTGCTCTAATGAGTCCAGACATTTCAAATGGTCACCATGTATTTCCAACTTGCTGCTTACATTCATATACTAGTATATAGCAGGCTAATCTCCTATGTAGTTGGTTCTTCTTATCTATTTTGAAAACCATTGCACACAATTTGTAGATGTTTTACTTCAATAAAAACATTCAAGAAACAAAGCACTTAATCATTTTCAAATCAACAATCTTTTTTTTTATTTAAATGAAAAAAAGCTACACAAACTTTCTAAAAAGGAAGTTTACCTCCCAAATAAAAGCAGTGTCCCCAAACCAGTCTCTGCATCCACAGGTATTACCTGTTGTAAAACTATGGGTTCCAATGCCAAAGGAAGTTAAAACCTGCATTCTCACCTACACTGATTGTTATCTATTCTCATCTTATCTCTGGTCCCCTCACATATGTGGAAAACAGCTAACACGCTTTCAGTAAACATTAACATATGACATTTTTACCCAAACTGACAACTTTTACTGGCTTGTTAAACAATTTCCTAGGGAGAGCTCTCATACATTTGTTGCTCAACCTGCAGTCTCTTAGGTTCATAGGTTCATAGGTTCATACTAGGCTATCTGCCCAAGGGCATTTATAAGCCTAGCCCATAGTTATGTGGCTTTCGCCACCCCTTTAGTTTGAATAAAAACTATGCCTATCATTTTGCTGTGCCTCTGTCAAGCAGTGACACTGAAGTAATCCCTGGGGTATATCTGCAATCTCCCATCCATTGGTCAAGATTCCTCTTGAACAAGGCCAGAGAGGTGCTCTGCCTCACATGTACCGGGATTTTGTTCCACAGCATAGGGAGTCTCTGGGTGATGAATCTGTCCCTCCAGCACGTTCTATTTATAACCGTGTCAAGGTTTAAGTCTCCCGCCCTTGTGGTTCTGAGGGATCTAGATTTTTGGAGGTGAAGCATATTCATCAAATCTGGGTTTGACATGGCCTTATATGTCAGGCACAGGTCACCTCTGAGCAAGCGGTATGAGACTGAATAGAGCTGGAGTTCTTTCAGTCGGGCAGCATAAGACATATTTTTGAGACCCTTTATCCTTTGGTGAGGAACTTTTGGGGCCTTTCAAGCTGCAGCAGGTGTCTGGTCAGATACATTCCGAACGGGGCATTGTACTCAATCATAGGTCTAATGAGTGATGAGTACAGGGGGACGATGACCTCCCTTGATCTAGATGTGAATCCCTTCATGATCAGGTGGGTGATATAGAAGGTTTTCCTAAGTACTTTAGCAACATGAGTGTCAAAGCAAAGGCTACTGTCAACCTGGGTCCCCAGATCTCTGATGACTTTTTCTGTGCTCAGTGGATTGCCACCTATATGGTAGCTAGGGGTAACCTTGTTTTTCCCGAAGGGTATGACTATGCATTTTTTGGTGTTTAACTTCAGGCCATGGCTCTGGCACCAGTTATCCGTTTCTGTGAGGCCCTTCTGGAGGATATCTGTGTCAGATGTGTTTTCGACTATGGCCCAGTTTGCAGTCATCTGCAAACTTTGTCAGCCATAACCCTCCTGTGTTTGCTTGTACTTCAGAAAAGTAGATGCCGAACAAGAGTGGACCCAGGACTGAGCCCTGTGGGACACCACTTGTGACAGGCTTTGAGTCTGACATGGTTCCAGCAACTCTGACCCTGTGGGTTCTGTCACTTAGCCAGTTTGCAACCCATCTTGTGATGTATGGGTTTACATTCAAGCTGATGAGTTTTTCGATGATACCTGAGTGGGGTATTGTGTCGAAGGCCTTTGCCAGGTCGAGGTAGGCTGTATGGACTGCCTTTCCTCATCAATGGCCTTGGTGACTGTCTCGAAAAAGTCAACCAAGTTTAAGAGGCAGGATCTGCCTTTGACAAAGCCAAACTGGGTTGGATCCAAAGTCTGCAAGTTCCCTATGTCTTTATTTATGAGTTCCATTATGATCCTCTCCATGGCTTTGCAGATAAGGCTTGTCAAGCTAATGGGGCGGTAATTTCCAGGGTCTGTGGAGGCACCGCCCTTATGAAGTGGGACCACAGTTGCCGTGCGCCACTCCTTGGGTGCGTATCCTGAGGTGAGGCTAAGATTAAACAGCTGTCCTAACTGTGGGTTTAATTCCTCGTTGAGTTCATGAAGCACACAGCCGGGGACACCATCCGGTCCCATGGATGCTGTGTTTTTGCCTTAGTGAGGGCAGTTCTCACCTGGGCGTTGGAGATGTTTGGGGGCTACAATCCTCTGGAATAGATATCTCTCCTTTTGGGGGGGGGGGAGAAGTTTGCACTGAACCTGTCAGCCAGTATGTTGGCAATGTGTGTAGGTTCAGTAATTTTCACATCATTTTGAACTAATACTGAGCATATCTGGGAGTTTCCTCCTAGGTTTCTAACATAGCTAAAGAAGGCCTTATGATTCTCTTTAGAGTCCTTGGCGATTTTTCTCTCAAAATTTGCCTTGGATGATTTTATGAGAGCTCTTAGTTTTTTACTTATAATGATCAAAGGTGTCTTACCTTTCAAGGATTTTGCTCTATCTTGTAGTAGCTTCCTCCTTTTGTTGTAGAGCTTGTTTATGGCTGGGGTCCACCAGACTGGACGCTTGCCTTTGGTACAGAGAGTCTTAGTTTTGTTTGGGATTGCCTGATCCATGCAGTCCTGTAGGTGCTGGTAGAAGGCATTTGTAAGTGATTCAGCGGTTTGAGTAATGTTTACCACTGGCTCAGGGGCCTTAAAGGAGACCACACTAGTTTTTAGAAGTGTGAAATCGGCTTTTGAGAAGTTTTTCACTGTGGTCTTTTTTGTTTCAGGTGGGGGCGGGATGAGGACCTCCAGCGAGACTCTTTGAAGTCTTTCTATTTGACTCAGATTCCTGAGTTTGTGCCCAGAATGATTCACTAATCAAATTCTAGATACAGACAGTAAATTTCTCAAACCCACCTGATTGAAGGAATTCTTAGTGATAATATTACACATCATTGATATCTTATCTTAACCATGATAAGTTTATTATTTTTGCACTTTCAGTTCAGTGTTTTAACATTAACATATTTTCTAAATTTCTGAATTCAGTGTAAAACTTTCACACAAGAGTCTAAACAAACAAATTAGATTTGCTCACTTTTTGTTTTGCATTGCACTGATTGATTAAGGTACTTATCTGATTGCTGCATGCATTTCTAATTGCTCTGTTGGTTTTCACTACTTACAAGCCCCCAATAACACAGCAGCCTATGCTGAATTGCTCTCAGAAACTCTGTACAACCATGTCAATGGCTGCATAGAGGCTGCTGTAACTACCAAAGGTTAGTTCAGGACTAGCCCCAGAAACAAACCACCATGGTGGCATCCCAAATTAAACAGGATATACAACAAAAGAAAAAAAATATGGCAAAAATCAGGAAGGGTAATTCCTATAATCCACCATATCACACACGCACTCAAGTCTCTCAACAACGGGTACTGTTATGACACTGTCATAGTCCATGTTGGCGTGAATTACTTGAGACATACCTCCCTGGACTATATGAAGAGAGACACGATTGAACTCGCTGAATATGTGTCCCAGGCAGGTATGTCCCTGGCCTTTTGCAGCATTCTACCATCACACAGAATGATGCCTCAATACAAACAGAAAATGATTGACTTTAACAATTGGCTTAGTTTCTGGTGTCATTCCAGGGGGATCCAGAACCTGACAGCCTGGGAAGATATGATTCGACAGACCATGATGCTTTGCCAGAGATGGCCTCCATCTGTCTCACTTGGGCTTCAGGCTTCTGGCAAAGGCACTTGCCTCCCCCATAGTGCCTTTTTTTAGAAAAAAGTGATGAGGTTAAAAATACCAAGAATTTCAACAAACCCAAATTAAAGGTCATGCTGCTAAACGCTAGGAGTCTAAACATGAAACTGCACTCATTGCAAGCATTCTCAACCCTGAAAAATGCTGATATCTGCGCAGTCACAGAAGCCTGGCTCAAAGCTGCGGAGAGCACCCCACCCATACCTGATTACTCATCCTATCATACATTCAGACCCCAAACTCTGGGTAGTAAAACCAAAGGCGGTGGAGTTTCAATATATATTAAAGACATACACACCTCCAGGCTGGTCAAACAGTATGACGCACAGGAGATACTTCAGATGAAGTTAACCATTGACAAGACCCCTATACAAATCATAGCTAGCTACTGGTCCCCAACTCTGACTCAAGATGCCCAAACTGCCTATCTAGAACTCTTCGAATCTATCAAGATTCAACACTTTACCCTGATCCTGGGTGACTTTAACTACCCAAACATAGACTGGAAGAACTACTCATGCCAGAAATACTTCCACAAGAGATGATAATATCTTGGACTTGGTATTAACCAACATGAGTAACCACTGCAGCATCCCTGCAGTATCATCCACACATTAGGGACATAAAAAATCAGAAGACAAGATTCTGGCATGTCATTTCAGATATGTACATGGCAGTGATTTTTCTATGCTTCAAAGTTGTATTTTAAAGCAAATATTTGTTGAAAATGATGATGAAATTCTTTTGAAAGAAAAACTGTTATACAAAGAGTCTGTTTTTATTCTTAAATATGATACGTTGGTCACCATGGGACTAAATGGAGAGGGCAATTGGAAGATTTTATTTAATTGGTTGATTGTACTATTGACTGAGTTTGTGTTTTTTTGTATAAAAAGGTAGCACATTTTTAGCTGGATTTAGTAACTCCTGGAAGGTCTTGTACCGAGGCACTAGCGAATAAAATACTTTTGGGTCTGAACCAGTGATCTTGACCATTAGCCTAACTACCCTGATCTGCAAGGCCATGGAATGGAATATCATGGACCTCATTAACAAGGACATTAGTAACCTCCAAACATTTGATCCCACACAGTTTGACTTTGTCAAGGGGAGGTCATCTCTGTTAAATTTGGTCGACTTTTTTGAGACAGTTACCAAATCCATGGACAAGGGGAAGACAGTGCACACCACCTACCTTGACCTGGCCAAAGCCTTCGACACTATTCCTCACTTGGGCATAACAGATAAACTTTCTCAACTAGGCATCAATCCATATGTTACCAGATGGGTAGCTAACTAGCTCACTGATAAAACCCACCTGGTCAAAATAGGGGAAGCCACCTAAAGCGGTAGACCTGTATCGAGTGGCATACCCCAGGGTTCGGTCTTAGGGCCTCTGTTATTTGAGATATACTTTTCTGAGGTGCAGGCCAAAACCAGTGGGCTATGGCTGACCAAGTTTGCAGATGACTGAAAGCTGGGCACTGTCATCAATTCCCCTAGTGATGTGGATATCCTCCAAGAGGGTCTCACGCAAACAAATGACTGGTACCAGTAACATGGCCTCAAGCTGAACACAAAAAAATGCATCATCATCATCTCCTTTGGAGAAAGTGATGTCCCAACAAATTATCACATTAGTAACAACGTCCTAAGCATGCAGTGAAGTCATGAGGGATTTGGGCACCTAGATTGATAGCAACCTGAATTTGTGAGCACCATGTTGCTTCCATTGTACAAAAAGCTTTCTATATGGCCCACCTCATAAGTAAGCGTATCTCATCCAAGGACAAGGACATCATAACATTCCTGTATTCTTCCCTTATAAGGCCCATTATTGAGTACAACACCCCATTCGGCATGTACCTCACAAAGCACATGCAGCACCTGTAGAGACCACAGAGGTTTCCTCACCAGGAGAATCCATGGCCTCAAAAATCTTCCATACATAGATAGGCTAAAAGCCCTATCCCTCTACTCTGTTTCATACAGACTCCTCAGAGGTGACCTCTGTCTGGCATATAAGGCGATCTCGGACCCTGCCTTGATGGGACTGCTTCATATCTGCAAGTCAAGCTCCACTCCAGTAACCCACACATGTGGCCTCAACCTGGCTTGTGACATCAATAGAATTTGTTGGCAGGGACAGAATTGTATCCCAGGGGTTCCCTCATCTGTGGAATAGACTCTGTCTCTCCACATCAAGCAGAGTACCTCTTTACCCCTTTTTAAGTGCAACCTGGATAACTGGATGGGAAATAGAAAATACATCCCTGGGATTCCACCCTTGTCCCTGCTGGACAGGGGCATCAGGTGCTGGTTTGTCTATGAATGGGCTAAACTCTTGGCTAGACGTATAAGGGCCTCAGGGCCAACAGCCTAGTAGCTTCCTATGATCCTATAAAGATAAAAACTCTCTTATCAAGCTAAACAGGAAACTAGGAGGGCTGATTAGGCCAAGAAAGCCAACTTTGAGGTTGAGATCCTCCCAGGTGAAAGATAACCATAAGCCCTTCTTCAGCTATGTCAGAAACCACAAGAGCACAGTACCAAAATCCAGTAGCACCACCAAGGAATGCTCCAGTACACAAATTAGAAGAAAACAAAAAAGGAGCCTAACACCATAGACATAAAACTGGACCTTTACTACAACAAAAACAGGATAAGCGCTTTTGGCATGTGCCTTCCTCAGATCCTGTGCTGAATTGTGGGTTAATGGTTCCACATTCACCAAGTCAGATGATATAGTGAATTCGTTGGTGGACAAATTGAATTCCAACTTTACCCCCCTCTCACTCCCAACCATCCCACAAAAACTACCCTCAAACATAATTCCTCCAACTATAACTAGGGGGCATTTACTGGCTATGCTTGCTAAAACAAAGAACACAGTTTCACTGGGCTACAATAACATCCCAGGGTGCCTCCTGAACAGTCTAAAAATATGCAACAAGGATAAAAACTTCAACCCAAGCTGCAGTCCAAACTTCCTTTATTACAACTTCATAAACACAAAGTGCTTTTGTTAAGCGCTTTTCATCCCAAATTTTACAGGATGTCTTCAGAACAAAGGAATAAATACAACCCAACCTTAAATACATACCAAATTAGTTAATTAGTATTGATAATATCCAATTACCAATCTCTTGCATCTTAAAAATATACTACACTTGTTAAAAATTCATGTATATGTGTATAATAAAAATATACATATATAAATAAAAACCTAACATTTATAATACCATATAATGCAATTACACCAAGCTTTCATAAACATATATTTATATTTATCATCCTAAAATATTTCTTAACTTTAACACGTTGTTAATGCCCACACACTCATTAATGCTAGGGGCTCTTGTGGCATTCAATAGAAACTGCCATTTAAGTTCAGCAATACTAAAATTTTCATCTACCACAAATCCCTGTGCATCCTTTACTATTTGTTCAACCACGAGAAACCCAGACTTATGATTCTGATGTTCATTAACATGTCCATACAGGGCATTAGTTAGCTTCATATTTCTAATATCAGTGACATGCTCATATATCCTGTCTTTTAATTGCCTACAAGTCTTTCATGAAGAATTAGTCTAAAAATATGACTTATGATGACCCCTGGAGTCATTATTTAACTATAGCCTTAGAACAGGCTTTGTGGCATGTGAATGGAGAACTGCAACTATTATTATCAATAGATCCTGCAAGCTAAAGACCCATTAGTCTAACTAGTCTAATTTGTAAATCCATGGAAATAATTATAATGAAAATTATTAACAAGGACATAGCAGACCTGCAGACACTGGAAACATCCCAGTTTGGCATTACAAAAGGAAGATCATGCTTGCTGAATCTGGTGGACTTCTTTGAAAATGTCACTAAGGCAATGGATGAGGGGAAAATGGTCCATATTGCCTACCTAGATCTGGCTAATGCATTTGATATGATACCCCTCCCAGGCTTTGTCAACAAACTTACGGAGCTAGATATAAACCCTGTTAAAACACAGTGGATAGCTAGCTGGCTCACTGATAGGACCCAAGAGGTTATAATCTGTGAGGCCACGTCCACAAAGAGAATGGACACCATTCAAGTTCACCAGAGCTCTGTGCTAGGCCCACTCCTGTTTGGCATCTATTTCTTGGATGTCAACACCAATGTCAAAGTCATCTGGCTAACCAAGATTGCAAAGTGGGAGCAGTCATTGAATCCCATCAAAAAGAAAATACCCTTCAGGTAGGTGTAACACAGACAAATGTTTGGTGCCAAAGCCATGGCTTAAAACTCATTAACAAGAAATGCATTATGGAACCTTTTAGGAAGTCGGCCACTCTGGGTAACTACTTCATTGATAAAACACCCTTAAAAGTTGGTTTACTAGTTAGGAATCTAGGAACCCATGTAGATAGTAACCTAGCCTTAGATCAACATGTGTCCAAGGTAGTAATAAAATCCTTCTATGTGGCTCAACATATAAGCAAGGGCATAGCATCTAGGCCCAGAGATGTCATTATACCACTGTACTCAGCCCTCATCAGACTCATCATAGAGTATGATGCTCCCTTCAGTATGCCCCTAACCAGACACATGCAGGAATTAGAATGTCCACATAGGTTCCTCGCAAAAAAGAATATAGGGAATAAATACACTGTCCTAAGCTGATCACCTCAAAGCCCTGCCTCTCTACTTTTACGATACAGACTTCTGAGAGGTGATCTTTGCCTGGAATGCATGGCATCCCTGAATCCCATTTGAGGAAACCTTTGCACATCTGCAAAACAAACATCATCAGAACTACTAAATTAAAATAACAAAATTTTGCTTGTGGCATAAACAGGACATGTTGGAGAGACAGATATGTTTCTCAAAGAATTCCCATTCTCTGGAAGAGTCTCCCCATCCTTGTTGAAGCAGACCCATATAAGCATAACTTGGACCATCATCAACCCCCCTTTTTCCCATTTTGTACATGAGGTCATGGCGTTGTATCACTTGTCATAATCTCGCCCTATTCAATGCCACTGTCCTACCTTCTTCAACACTCATGCTTGACTTTTGTAGGTCTTTTCTCACCCAGTCCATCCACCTCTTTGCTGGATGCCCTTGCTTCCTCTTGTTTTCTTCCTGTTTGTCCCAAATCTTCTTCACTAGATTGTCTTCTGCTTTCCTTCACATGTGCATGAACCATCATAGTCTGTTCTCTTTGACCTTTTCTGCAATTGGAGCTACTTTGGCTTCTGATCTTATGTCATAATTTCTATGTCTGACCCAAAATGTGCATCCTACCACCCATCTCAGCCACTTCGTCTCCATCACCTCTAACTTCCTAAGTTGCTCTGCCTTTACTGCCCAGGTTTCTGTACCATGCAGTAGAACTGGTTGCACCACTGTTTTGCACACCTTACTTTTCAGCTTCTTTAGCATTCATCTGTCATAAGCTACCCAAACACTTTGTGCCAGTTGGCTTCAGCCCCTCTGATTCTAGCTTTGACATCGTCATTCAGACTTCCCTTCTCCCCATCCACCTCTCCCAGATACTTGAAGCTATTAACCTCTTCCACTATTTTCCCCTTCTATTTCAATAGTCACCTTCTTCTGATTTCCACTGTATTCAGTTTTATCCTTTGTGCCTTCAGTTTTAAATTTCATTCCCCTGCCCTTTACTGAAGCTCTTGATCAGAGTCTACCTGTAATGCCACATCTTCTGCATACAGCACCTTTATTGATCTGTCCCCTCTGACCTGTTTACTGACATAGTCCATCATCAGTATGAACAGTAGTGGACTCAGAAATGAATCCTGATGCATACCCATTCCCACTGAGAACCCATCTGTGAGAGGGAACACTGTTCGTATTTGAGTCATTGGGTCCTTGTATAAATTTTGCAGTGATGCTACCAATTTAATCTTCAGTGCATTTCCAAGGAATTATGAGCTTCAGTGCATTTTTAACGAATTGTGAGCTTCAAAGGCAAGAGAAGTTTACTGCTACTCATGCTAAGTCTGTTTTCAATGTGCAGTTGATTTGCTTAGCAAATGGTCTTAGTACAACAGATAGCATACTTGCTTTTGATGCAGAAAGCTGTGGGTTCTACTCCCACAGCATGTAGATGGATTGTTGATACTGTGTTGTCCTTTAAGGGAGAGGAGATGGGATGCTGATGTCCGAAGTACATCCCCTTTGGATGAGATGCATAGTAACTATGAACCTGTTGCCAGTTTGCCATCTATTCCCTATTGCAATATTATCAACTAACCATTTTTTTTTATGTAACATAGGCAATTTATTATTCAAGGGCAGCAGACACTGAATTTGTAGATGAAACACTGAAATATAAAGTTGTCTGCTTGCAGCAACCTCTTCATTAGTTACAGATCTTTAATGTGTAATTATTCAGATAACATTTACTTCTGCAAAGACTGTGCATATTTACTGAAATTGGAGGCTTGTAATGGCAGAAGTTTGAGTGTTTTTTTATGATTGAAATGTTTTGAAATGGGCAGTTTTGTCATTATTGGGCCATATGTTTTGTTTCATTGCTTACTAGAAAAATGTTCAAAACTACAAATTTAAAATACTTTAACAAGTGGTGCTATATTATACAAGAGATATAATTTAATACAATCAGAAAGGTGAATCAAAGAATACATGCATGTATGCATGGTCCTAAAAATGCGTGCAAGGGGCATATGGTTTGAAATCAGCCTAAAGGTAAACTTTATCTGCCTCTGGTCAGATGCATTTTCTTTGAATGTGGGTTTCAATGCCATTTCAAAGAACATGAGTTTCAAGAGCAGATAAGAGATATTCACTGTAAATGCTAAGTCTGTTTTAATTGTGAAACTGTTATTTTTTAGTAAATGTCTATCAGTGTTTGTGTTATAAAATTTGAACTAAAGGTTTTAAATTAAATCCAAATATCTGTATTGTAGAAGTAAAGAAAAAAATAGTATGCACACACAGGTTTGAACAGGTTTATGGTAAGCTGGGAGAAAAGCCAAGTAATGAAACACTGGAATTGCTTGGGGGGATACTGTGTGTGTGTGTGTGTGTGTGTGTGTGTGTGTGTGTGTGTGTGTGTGTGTGTGCATTTGTTTAAATATTTTGAAAATGAATATTTGTTTTTTTCATTGTACTCTTCTGTACTCTTTTTGTTTTGGTGGGGTGGGAGTAGCCAGCTGAGCTGTGGATTAAAGTAACTTGCCCTTTCACTTGCTCAGCTTAAATTCTGCCATTAAGGTGTTAGAAAAAAAATCTCGGGGGGGGGTGTTAAAAGAAAATTCTGTTCCAGTTGTCAAATATGACAGGTATTCCACTCTGGGTAGATAATTGGAAATTCATCCTTGGTCTGGCATCTATGTCTCTGATGGACAGAGGCAGCCAGTAAATAACCACTATATAAATCAAATTAGTGGGTTACATTTGGGTTACATGGCTAGTCTTATAAGGGATGCAGTGGAAGTTAGCCTAGTTATATACATATGAACTACTTATTGAAGATATTTTTTATCTTCAGCCCTTTTTTCAAGACTTACATAATTGAGAAAAATGACTAGAGTGGCTACATTTGTGACACTGTCAGCTAAGAACTGAGCATGGCTTTTTGACATGCTGATAACCACATCTATAAGAATATGGAAGATTACGCCGTCTCATGTTCATAAGTTCATTTATTTGTCACACTGATTTAAAAATTCATATTGTGAGGTTTAGCCAAATATAACTTAATGATTTCCATTAGGCATACCATCTTCAGAATATGATCAACTACATGATAAGAATTTTTAAAATATAAATCAATGCGTAAAGCCTTTTGATAGCCCAGTTTTTATAATCTGAATGTTTCTACAGTCATCCATCCAGTACATCACATATTTGGCATACACCGTACAATGTATCCTGCTGCCATTTGAACATTTTCACTAAACGTGGATGAAAGATGCACATATTAAAGCAGTGCAGATATCTGACCATAACAAAACTGATTATTCAGCTCTGACTTCATTCAGGGTCCCCTCCTAATGATCAAAATTAAGCTGGGTGAAACACAATTCACCAGATATGTTTCACTGAGTTACAATTCCATGAATACTCTGACCTCCTCCAAGTGGAGTGAGCACTTATATATACCCTTAGCTAAATATAACCTGCCCCACACTCTGGTGCCTCTCAGTTCCCTAGATGTGAGCTTTGATGACTGGCAGGTTCTGTGAAATTGATTTCATCATTTGTATCACATAGTATCACACATTAGTAACTACAATGGTTTATATAATATTAGCAATATAACAGTCACATACTGTATGTGCAGAAGCAGCAACTTACTACACCACTGGGCTTCAAAATTCCTGTTTAAATCTGTTCCCACACAAGTACAATTTTCAACCAGTGACAGAGAGCGTGATTTTCTCCATAGTCGGTCCTATTAAGTATACAAATAGAAACGTGTTACTACAGTTGTACAAGACTAACACACAAGCTGAATCCTTTTGTCCACAATACTAAATGTGTTACATTTGCAAAAAGAAAACTGTTAGATAACTGTTGTGATTAAATTGTTCTTTCGACATTTGTTTACAACAACTTCTACTATTTTCCAGGTGGTTGCTGGGGAAGTGCTCTGAAAAGAGATCAAGAGTACACAGGGACACTTATTTTCTTTTCACAGTCAACACAGATGAGGTATGAAGCAGACATGTTACCAGGGAAGATTGCAATGTCCTGTCTCTTTCATGCACACAGTAAATGAAAACATCTATACAAATGAATGGGTCAAATGCAACGATATTGGTTGAAGCAGACAAAATCCAGGTATCAATTAAAATCAGATTGCAGAAGTCATCATTTTTAACTTGCAATTTTGCCTTTGTTTTCTTGGCATTAACTTGCAATGTTTCACAGAAGGGAAGCAAATTATTATTATTTATTTATTTATTGACATTTGTATAGTGGGAAAGTCCACTGGGCCCTTTTCCTGTTCGGCCTCAATGAAAAAGAAAAACTATCAGCAAGGTAAGGAAAATCAAAGTAATTAGGAAGGTGAAGGCAGTGTAGAGAAGAGGGCTAAAGGTGGAGGAATAGCAGCTAATATATGTCGGTTGAGGAGTTAAGGTGGGTGGAAAGTGGGAAGAAAGGTTAAACTGTTTTCAGGGTATACAAGAAATAGTGAAGAGTAGGTAGTGACTAGTACCAGTGAAGGGAAAGATAGGGAGAGAGGGAAAGAGAGCTAGAGGAGGGAGAGATAAATAAATTAGGTGAGGGTCAGAAAGGAAAGGATGGAGGGTGGCTAGCACAATATAGTCTATGTAAACTGTGAATACAGAGTAGAATGCTAGTGTATGTGGAGATAGGGGTAACAACTAGTGGAGAAAGGCTTAGATGATCTACAAGGGCACTGTATTACAAGAACAGTAAGATAAAATGAGTTACAGTTTAGCAGTAGGTAATGTCAAAGACACATACATTAATTATACAGGGAAACAGGGTCCAGAAGAAGAGTCAGGCATCCACTAGATGAAAACAGTAAAAGTGGTACTGAGGTCTTATTGCTTGAGAGGAGCATATCTGGGAGCCAGGAGCCAGGAGCCAGGAACCATGGCACGCTGAGAAGGGTTGAGAGGGTGCTTAACATTAATTATACAGGAAAATGGGGTCAGAAGCTGAATCATCAGCTAATATAAAACTAAAAGTACTAACCTGAGGAGAGGAATGGGTGTACAATACAAACCAATAACACTAATTTAATATGCTATTTTCCAGGGATTACAGTCTCACGATCTGTACCATTTACCACCAATTTAATATGTGAGGATTGACTAGCTGTGAGAGCTTATGGTAAATATGCACTGTTGCTTTGAGTAGTGATCAACACCTGTGTTATCTAGGTAAGCTTAAGCTCTACAGCTGCAGGTCAGAGTTACAATTCCTTGCTCTCCAGGAGTTCACCACTTCAAAGTGAGCCTAACGTCTTCAAGTGCAATCTTACCAAAGGAAGTTGAATGTTGTCAAAGATTATTTTGTATACAAACACACATAGTATTTTTCAGGAGGGGGTTGATGATATCTCTTTAATACCAACACTCCCTTTTCTTTCCTTACAAAAATACTGCCACCAGTTAGGCCACTTTTGCATGCCGTGAACTCAATTACTGTCCGCTTCTAAATTAAACCAATCATAAAATAAATGTTTTGTAGCTGTGATACGTGGAATAAAGCTGCTAAATGTTTGTATATATTATGTATATGTAAAGCAGTCATGCCCTTCTAAGACAAATATCTAGGATAGTCCTTATTAAGAAAATACCTAGTCCATAATACCTTGTGATTTCAAAGCTACTGTCAATTGGGTGTGTGATGCTAAGTGTTAACACTGTTAATGCTGAACTGCCATGTTGTTAAGAATAAGCTACCTGGTTGCTTAAATCATGGATGTGAACTGACATTTCTGACTGGACCAATGAATATTTCATAGGAGCTTGAAGATGAATTCCCACACATGGTGTCAGAGCTAGGATATTCTCAAAGCATGAAAACTGAAAAACATCCTATTGGTTATAAAACTGCGTCACATCTGCTCAGGTGATCCAGAAAGTTCAAAGTTGAATTTGTTTACCAATAGAAGTTGTTTGACCTCATAGTTTTTGTTTTACCAAACTTCATTCATTCAGTCAAGGAAAACATTTTTTTTTCTGCTGTGGCAAAGTTTAACCCACCAGAGCCATTTGACATCTAGAAACAATTTTGCTGGCTTGCCTAGAAAAAGAAGTTTAAACAATTTCATATGGCAACCAAATTAGATAAAGAAAAAAATGAAGTTCAGGCAAATTCACTTCTCTATGCAATGGGCCACACATGGTTTCTTTTCATTTGCAAAGGACCAGAGTGTTAATTATAAATCAGTCATTCTTAAACTCGATGAGTATTTTATGTTATAATGAAATATTATACATGAAAGGGCAGGGTGAATATGTTGAAATGTCTGTAAGCAACTGCGTGGAATGTCTGAAAACTATGGGTTTAACGGCACAAAAAATAAATAAATAAATAAGACAGAACTGTGATTGGACTGGCTAATATAGTAGTGTCTCAAAATACAGCTTGAGGTTAATCTAATTAGACAGAGAAAGCAATGCAAATCACCAGGGTGGTGGAATATAATACAAGGCAGAATGCTAATGTAAACATGGCAAGTAACGTGTGAGGTAAAATGCAAAGTTAATGGCAAGTTTTATAAAACGCATAATGCTAGTGAAGTTAAGTGAATGTTTAAGAGGCAGAATGAGAGTAAGCCTGGCAAATGCACAAGTTGTAATCATTACCATAATGAGTCAGAGCAGCGTGCAGCATGGAGGCCAAAGGTGAACAAGACGTAGGAGACTGAAGCATTTTGTTGTCATTTGTAAGACCAAGATAATTAAAGAAGTTGCTTCAGAAAATGTGAATGAAACTAACTATGATGTGCAGAAAGCATTTTTTTCCTGGGTTCGGTCACTATCATCTCTAATGCTGAAGCAGACGGACATGTTAGAATTCCTATTCATGGAACCCTTGTGAGTTTCACAGCTGATATAAGGACTGATGTTACTATGATTTCATGTGCTACATATAGATGTTTATTGAAATGTCCAGATACATAAAGCAGAGACTGAAATGTGTAGCCCTGCAGGCAAACTTAAGCACACTGGTAAATTTTTAGTTATGTCTGGAAGGAGCACAAGTCTGAGGTTTGGGTTTATGTGCTGGATGGTTCTTCCATAAATACTCTGCTCAACAGAGCTGTGTCAAGTGAAATTGGCTTAATTTCCGAAACAAATCAAGTCAGTACAGATGTGTTTCATGCAAGTGGCCTGCTTGACTGTGAACTAGTAAATACAGCTAAACTAGAACGTTGTTCCATATGTATTGACCATGTCCAGGAAATGTGGTTTCCTATGCCGTCCAAAGTAGGACCAGAAAGTACAGTTGTGTACACTTACCATAAATGTAAATGTTCGAGTGTATTCACTGTTGCAGTCATCACATTTGGGTTATCTGCTTGCAGTAGCCCTCAGTCAGCCTGATTATCAAAGTCTTGGGTCCTGCGTCGGTTGCTGCCTCATATTCCATGACGTCAGGTAGTCAGGGGAATAAAGCATGCAGCCGACACCATTACATCAGTTTTTCTTGCCCCAGTTGTCAGGTGCCCCCCTAATGGGAAGCAATTAAATATATATACAAGGTTACACTCCAACAAAAAAGCAAATGCACCAAAAAGCTTTAAGCATAGTAAAAAGGAAAAGAGGTGTAGCCAAAAGAAGTCATGGTGCTGAAGGGAGGGTAAACAGGACTGCAACAGTGAATACACTCAAACATCTACATTTATGGTAAGTGTACACAACTGTACTATGTTCTTCATGTTTCACTGTTGCAGTCATCACATTTGGGTAGATTCCCAAAGCTAAGGATGGGAGGAGGAAATTAGATAGCATTAGGACCAGCTATAAGGCCCTGCAATACTGCAGTAGCAAAGCCAGCTCTGGATTTAGAGAAAATTGGCAAATGGTAATGCTTGGTAAAACTATGTACAGAAGTCCAGGTAGCAGCTTCTAGGATGTCCTTGGTAGGGGCACCTCTGAGAAAGGCTGTAGAGGTAGATGCAGCCCTAGTTGAATGTGGTCTTATTCCCTGTGGGACAGATTTTCCATGGTGCTTATAGCAGAAATGAATGCAATGGCCTATCCATTTAGAAATGGTTTGCTTTGAAATGGCCTTTCCCTCTGCCCCTGCAGCAAATGCCACCAGCAGCTGTTCAGATTTCCTGAGAAGTTTAGTCCTGTACAAGTAAAATCTAAGTTGTCTGTGCACATCTAGGGAGTGCAGTATACGTTCCCCTTTGTTCTGTGGATTAGAAAAAAAGGTTGGCAAATGAATGGACTGATTAAGAGCCACACTGGATACTACTTTGGGCATGAAGGAGGGATTGGTACTGAGGGGCACCCTGTCCTCATGAAATATGATGAAAGGCTCCACTGCCATAAGGGCCTGTAATTCAGACACCCTTCTTGCTGAAGTGATGGCTAAAAGGAAGGCTGTTTTCTAAGAAAGGAATTTCAACTCTGCACTTGCAGCTGGCTTAAAAGGAGGTAGAGTGAGTTTCTCCAATACAAAGTTAAGGTCCCAGGCTGGAGTTGGGGCTCTCCTGGGTGGTCTTAAGTTCTTGACCCCTCTGAGGAACTGCTTGAGCAGTGGATGAGAGAAGAGGGGTGGTTCTGTGTTGTAATGAGCTGAAATGGCTGAGGCATGAATTTTGATGGAGGAAAAGGAAAGGCCCTTGTGAAGCATCTCTGTTAAGTATTGAAGAATCTGAGGTAAATTGGGTGCTGCTGTGCCCACCCCCTGAGTTTGGTTCCAGGAACATAATCTTTTCCATTTTTCAGCATAAGATTTTCTAGTACTAGGCCTCCTTGCCTCCAGAATGACATCCAACACTTGTTTACTGAGGGATGGTAATGGAGAGATCAGGTAATTAGCCAGGCTGCCAGGTTCAGGGTTTGAAGCTGAGGGTGCAGAATCTGGCTCTCCTGCTGGGACAGCAGGGTAGGGGTCTGAGGCAGGTGCCATGGTGCCAGCAGTGACACACTGTGCAAGAGGGGGTACCACTGTTGGCGTGGCCAGTCTGGTGCAATCAGTATCATCTTTGGTTTGTCCTGTTTGATCTTTAGTAATACCTTGGAGAGGAGAGGCAGTGGAGGAAAGGCATAAACTGTTATATTTTTCCAGGAGGACAGGGCCTCCACTTTCCAAGCTTGTTTGTGGGGAGTCCTTGTGCAGAATTTGTCCAATTGGTAGTTCTGGGGGGAGGCAAACAGGTCTATCTCTGGGCTCCCCCATTTGTTTCTCAACATGTTGAATGTCTTTGGTTCCAGTTTCCACTTGTGTGGGTCCATGAGATTTCTGCTTAGTTCATCTGCCAGTGTATTTAGCTTTTCTGGCAGGAATTGAGCCTGTAGGTGTACTTGGTAGCTCAAGGCTGTGTTCCACAGAGCCATGGCTAGTCTGCTTGTTTATGTACCACATAACAGTGGTGTTGTCCGTCTTTACCATTAATTGTCCTGGAAGAATGTGGTCCTTGAAGGGTGTCAGAGCATTCTGTACAGCTAACATTTCTTTTTGATTGATATGCAGGTGCATTTGACTTGGGTTGTGCAGTTGACTTGGGTTCCATTTGCCTTGAATGCACTTCCCTGCCAAGTGAGCCCCCCATGCATAGTCTGATGCGTCTGTTGTTAGGGTTTGGGAGGCAGGGGGTAGAGTGAATGGCAGTCCCTTGTTTTGGTGGCAGGCCACTGCCCACCAAAGGAACTCTGACTGTAGGCAAGGTATGATAGGAATCATAGCTTCTAGATCCTGAGAATGTTGACACTCCAGGCATTTTAGATACCATTGTAGTTTCCTCATATGCAGTCTTGCATATGGAATTAGGCGAATGCATGAGGCCATGAACCCCAAGGCTTGCAGTGTTTGTCTTGCAGATAGCAGGGTCTTTGTGGCCATTAGTTTGAAGTAAGCTGTCAAATTAACTTGTTTCTCTGGTGTGAGGAAAGCCATCTTGGAAGTTGTATTCAAGCTTGCTCCCAGGAATACAATTTGTTGGCAGGGTGCAAGATGTGATTTATTTTCATTTATGGTGTACCCCAGAGAAGTTAGCACCTTTTTTACAAACGCCAGATGATTCAAAATTATGTCCTGGCTTTCTGCTTGAATTAGACAATCGTCTGGTATGGGTATATTTGAATATTTCTTTGCCTGCAAAATGCAATGACTGGAGCTAGGCACTTTGTGAATACCCTGGGCGCAGTAGATAAGCCAAAGGGCAGTGCAGAGAACTGATAGTGCATGTAACCTGCTTTGAAGCATAGGTATCTTCTGCAAGATTGCCTGATTGGGATGTGCAGGTAGGCTTCCTTTAAATCCAGTGTTGCCAACCAGGCATCCTTGCCTAGCATAGGAAGCAACTGGTGAAGAGTTAGCATGTTGAATTTTGGGATCACCAAAAAGTGTTTAGGATAGAGAGATCCAGGATAGGATGCCAGGAGATGTATTTTCTGGTCACCAGGAAAAGTCTTGAGTAGAAAACTTGCCCCCTTTCCTCTTCTGGGACAGTTTGAATAGCCCTTAGACTTAACAGAGAGACAACTTGCTTTGGAGCCTCTGCCCACTGATTTGGGGGTAGCTGTGGCTAACCGTTTGGGGGTGGTAAAGGGTAAAAGTGGAATCTGTATCCTTGGGAAACTATATTTAAAACCCATTTGTCCTGGGTAATGAGTTCCCAGTTTTTTGCCTGCAGAGCAATCTTTCCCCCTAAAGGAGTAGTCAGTTGAGAAAGGCTTGGAAGTTTTAAAGTTAAGACATTGAGACAATTTACCATAGGGGGGAGTCTTATTACTCCCTGCTTTGGAAGAGGGAGCCCCCACTGCTTTGTCCTGTGTGTTCCTTGGGACTGAAACCTGGGTGTTCTGCTGGTTCTGGGTTTAGACTGAGAAAGCCTGGAAGAGGCAGGAAAGGACCGATTCTTAGAGGGCCAATGCCTACTAAATCTTGGAGGCTGTACTTGCAGGAAATCTTTAATAGTTTGCATAGATTTAGCTTTTTCCTCCATCTTTTTAAGTACTTATAGTTTCATAGGTAGGTACTAGGCTACCTGCCTGAAGGCATTTATAAGCCTAGCCTGAATCTGTTGGCTTTTGCTGCCTCCTTAGATTAGTTCCCTGTGCCTCTGTCCAGCAGAGCCATTGAAGTGATCCCTGGGGTAAACGTTCTGTTTCTCATCCACTCATCAAGGTTTCTCTTGAAGAGGGTTAGTGAGGAGCTCTGCCTAATGTAGATTGGAATCTTGTTCCAGAGCATGCTTTGTTACCAAACAGGCGGTCCTGGTTTAAGGGAGCATCCAGCAATTTAGCTTTAACATGATCTGGGAAAGATTGCTCCTTAAGCCAAGCATGCCTTCTAAGTGCAGACCCAGTGAAAGCAGCCCTACAAGATGCCTCTAGTGAATCAAAACCACATTACAATGTATGTTTACCAACTTGTTCAGCAGAATGCATTAAATCCTGAAAATCCTTATTTTCAGCACAGTCAGGAATCACCATCATTTTCTGTTTAAGCAATCCAATAATATGCTGCTGATACTTCAACATATAAAACTATCAGTTTAAGGCCCTAATGGCCAAGGTTGCAGAAGTGTATACCTTCTTACCCCATCTATCCAGTGCCCTGAAATCTCTATCAGAGGGGGTAGGATTTTTGGCAGTAGTAGCCTTAATGCCCTTGGGTCCCTGTGAAATGGTCTTAGGATCCACAGTAGGATTTTTAAAGAGGAACTTGTGAGAGTTAGGAACCCTGTAATATCTATCTGGTTTTCTGGGAGCAGGAGGTAAGGAGTCAGGGACCAAGCTAGATTCCGAAAAGGCAACATCAACAATGTCAAGTGCAGGGGGGATAGCTAAAGGCCTGTGCTGGGGCAGGAGTAAGACATCTCTAAGCCTCTTTTTAGAATCAGAATAATCCTGGCTTTCCCAATGAAAATGCTCCCTAAGAGTATGTAAGGTTTCACCAAAAGAGAAATCCTCTGGAGGGGAAGCAGAGAGAATAGAGTCCTCTGCATCAGAATCCTCATAGGTAGATAAGGGTAAATCTTGGTCATCAGAGGAAACAGAAATTTCAGAATCCTGACCAGAAGAATCATAAGCAAAATCAGACCTAGGTCTCTTAGAGGGAGAAGGTTGGCTTCCCCTGATTAAAGTAATAAGGTCTTCAGCCATTCTTATCATTTGTTTTTTAGGCATAGAGGCCTGACCATGCAGTCTGGATGTCGGTTTTCTAGGCATGGATCGAGTTTTAGGCCTTGAAGAAGAAGATGGCGCTGGTTTAATATGCAAGTCAGTAGGCCTGAATACACCCTCAGAAGCTGGTGCCTGCACAGCAGCTCTAGACCCATCCAAGGTAGAGACATTCGCAGGTTCCACAGTCGAAGCATCTCACAGCATACCGGACTCTGAATGGGTCTCAGTAGAGGCCTGCGAATCTGAAGTAGCAGGTATCAGAGGCTGCAAAAGTGCCTCACTGATTACCGGTGAACTGGCGACTACCTTAGGAGAAGCGTCATCAGCAGCTTTGGACCTAGGCGGCCTGTCTCTGTCTTTATCTTTGCATTTTTTCGGAATGTCTGTAGTCGGGTGGGTTACCAAAGCCATATTTGGGTAACTGAACTAAGTACCAAAATATTTAGAAGCGTAAATATACCGACGATGAATAGTTCGTTGTTTAAATAAGGCACAAAACTGACAGCGAGGTACATAGTGGTCAGGTCCTAGGCAAGGAAGACAGTACGAATGAAAATCTTTATGAGGTATTTGCTTTCCACAAGAAATACAATTATTGACTTTTACTGACATCGGTTTAGAGGAAGAAAAAGTTTCCCCAACAGAGTACTTAACTTTAGTTGAAGACTTCAGTTCTGAAACTCGACAATGAAAATTTCAGGAGTTGGCCGACTGGCACTTGTGAACTGCCTCTGCTTTGGGCACTGCACGGCAAGACAGACTGATGTAATGGCGTCGGCTGCATGCTTTATACTCCTGACTTCCTGACATCATGGAAGATGAGACAGCAACCGACGCAAGACCCAAGACTTTGATAATCAGGCCGACTGAGGGCTACTGCAAGCAGAGAACCCAAATGAGATGACTGCAACTGTGAAACATGAAGAACATCTTAAACGAATTTCAAGTTTTGGCATTATTGAAAGTATAACTTAACTTACTGTGTAGTATGCTCCCATCATTCCAGAAATAAAAAAAGAAAGGTAATATGTGAATATGTGTTGATTTTCAAAAAGCTCAGGGATGCTGTTGTGCTCAAAAGGTTCATACTGCCTACACTAGAAGACATAGCATCCAAGATTGTTAATGCCAGAGTGTTCTCCATGTTGGATGCTTCCAGTGGATTCTGGCAAGTACCCTTAGGTAAAGGAAATTGAGAGATGACAATCTTCATTACTCTCATGAGAAGTATTGTTTAAAAAAATTGGTATGACCTCAACACCTGAAATCTTTGGGAACAAAAATGACTGAATTACTCAAGGGTCTGGATGGCTGTGTTTTTGATATGGATGACATCCTAGTATTTGACAAAAACATGTACGATTCAAGGTTAGACACATTACTGCAAAGTATTAAAAGTGTCGGTCTAAAGCTAGATCAAGATGCTGCTTTAGCAAAACAGAGCTACAGTACTTGGGGCATCTCATTAAGTGCTAGTGGTATCAAACTAGAGCTAAGCAAAGTAAGAGCAATGGCTAAGTTACAATAGCCATCTTGTGTAACTGAGCTAAGACAAGCCCCAGGCATGATTAACTACTCGGGGCAAGTTTGTACCCATCCTTTTGACAATGCTTCATCCTTTAAAGGAATTGTTAAAGAAAATATGCAATGGTCCTCGGGAAATGCTCAAGCCCAAGCATTTAGCAAAGTAAAAGAAATGCTGATAACAGCTTTGGTGCTAGAGTACCATGATGCCATCAAACAGATGCAAGTAGTTATGACCTAGGTGTAGCGTTACTCCAAATGGATGAACAGTTGCTGTGTCCTGTTGCCTGGTGCTCCAGATAATGTTTAATAGGTGATGAACAGAGATATTCACAGAATGAGAAGGAATGGATTGCAAGTGTGTGTGGGTCTGAGAAATGCCCTTCAGATACCTTTTAGAACTCAAGAGTTTCCAGCTCCAGACTGACCTCATATAACAAACTCTAATCTATTTATATGACTTAGACAAAGTACAGCTGAGGTGCCCAACACTGTTAATGAAGCAATGAAGGTTGACTGCCAAAGCAATACAAGTGTCTGAAAAAACAACTGGCTGTGGCAGATGCATTATCAAGAAATTATATATATATATGCCCAACCATTGTCAAATACTTAAGATGACATTGCCGCCCATATGTAAAGCATCATTATGACAACACATTTAACCACTAAAAGACCAGAGAAGCATAAACGTTCTAATAAAAATCATTCAAAATTTCAACCGTGGATGCTCAGATTACTGGATACAAAACAGATCATGCATATGTACTTTACAGTGAAAGCACAGTTATCAGAGCATGATGGCTTATTATTATAGAAAAACAGAACCCTAGTACCTTTAACTCAAAAAGCAGAAATGCTATGTCAGATGCATAAGGGTCACCATGGTCTCATCAAATGCTGAGAAAGAGACTAAATGACCCTGTGGTAGCTAAAAGTTAACCAATACATAACTAACATAGTGTTGAAGTGTCAGTTCTGCATTGCATACAAACCACTGCAGAGGTAAAAACCACTAATGTTAACATAGTTACCATAAGGTCCTGAGCCAAAGATAGCAGCTGATTTGCATGAGTTAAAAGGCAAAAACTACCATATTATTATTATTGTAGACTTTTACTCTTGTGACAGAGAAACAATCCAAGTACTAATTATATAATCAGCCAACAAGAAATAGCTAGAATAAAGGCTGTGCTCTCAAGGTACTGTCTATATATTAAATAATTTACAGACAATTGTAAACAGTTTTTGTCAAGTAAGCTTCCGACGTTTGTTAATGATCACAGTTTTACTCATACTACTTCAAGTCCTCACTATCTGAAATCTAAAGGTGAAACTCAGAGAACAGTACAAACAGCCAAGCAAATACTTAGACAGATCATCACAAAGGTCTCGTAGCATACTGGGCTAGTGCACACAATGCCACCAGAGTTAGCCCTTCACATCTAGTGCTTAAATGACAAATACAAACTGATATGCCAATGACAGAGTCAAAACTTGAACTTAGAGTTTCTCTGTCAAACTGTAAAACAAAATGAGCAAAAAAAGTCAAAGCTTTGTGCAAAAAGTTAATAACTAACATCTAGTAGGTATAGCCGTGGTGGTGCAGCGGTAGCGTTGCTGCCTCACAGCAAGAGGTTCTCCCATTCGATTCTCAGCTGGAGGACCTTCTGTGTGGAGTCTGCATGTCCTCCCCGCGGTCGAGTGGCATTCGAAAGACATACTTGAAGGGGTGTGCCTTCGTTGAAGGTTGGGCGTTGGGCTGGCACCTCGGCACTGTAAAACTCTACTGCCAATCATTAGCAGACCGGAGTTCCGCTGTGGAGACCCCTAACCAGGAAAAGCCGAAAAAAAAACAACATCCTGCGCATCTAGTACTTGTCCTGGGACAGGGTTGAGCTGTCTGCTTGAAGCTACAGGGACAGAAAAAGTAAGACACAATAAATGTAACAGTGCAGAAAACCACCGAACTGTGTTCCTACAGGGTAAAAACTAAAGCTAGTATATAATTGATGAAACACATGACATATCCTTCTGGATCCTGATAAGTGCCACCCTGATTACAGTGTTATAGAGTACCAGCCAATCAATTTTAGCCAAGAATAGTCAGATCATTGCTTTCCAAACCTGCTCATGTACTGATGACAGATCTGCCTCAACCAAGCATTCGATGTCAAAGTGAGAGTTCAAATAATCAGACTGACAGGCCAAGTGATGTCCAGCTAACACAGTCAAGTGTTATTCTTCTTGTTCTTGATCCAGATGATTCTGTTTTATGTAGTGATTGCAAAAGTTCTAATGAATGTTGTAACGTGTCTTAGAGTTTTCGTTTTACAAGTCCTCCGTCTGTTTGAATCTCCATTTCGAATGGTTTTCAAATGATTTTTCAGTATTGCAACAGTCACTGGGATAGTTAAATAATTGCTCATAATATTTACATTATTTGCATTGCTCAGATGTACCATTTATATGCCTTTTAAGGATCAGTCCAGTGTCTTCAATGTACAGTGCATCAGTTGTATTATCATCATGTTTCATAATTTTGAACAATTAAATCTTTTTCTTAAGGGAGATGGAATAAAGCTGCTAAAGTGCTTGTACATATTGTGTATGTGTAAAACATTTGTTGCCCTTTAAAAGACTGATGATTGGTATAATCCTTATAAGAAAAGTACATGGTATTCAGTGCATTGCAGTTTCTAAGCTGTTTTCAGTTGGCTGTTAGATATAGAAGTGTTAACACAGTTTTTGCTAAGGGGCTATATTACTGATAATAAAAGTTACATATTTTCTTAAATCTTTGGTGTATCCAGATGTTTCTGACTTCACCAACAATAATTGAGGGGAACTAGAAGAAACCCCTGACAGTAGCTATGTCTAAAACAGTAATTCTTCAAACGGAGGAAACTAACATTTATATTTATCACCCCCCCCCCTTCGGAGTCCCAGGGAGTATTTTCTGTTTTTCTTCAATTTAAATCTAAGGTTTCTCATTCATCTTCAGAGTCACATAATATTGGGGAGAGTCCAAGTAAGGTATTATTTTCTGTTAACCTGATGTAGCATTTCAATGAACACTAAATTTTAAGCACTGCAAACATCTGGAAGTCCCATGACTGCAGGCTTTGATCAGGCAACAGTGTGAGAGTCAGAGATTTGGATCAGATACAATGAGTACAGCTTTCACAACTGTTATGCTTTTTTGATTAGTTTTATTCCCCTTTCCAAAAGACACCAGCAGCTACAATACAAATCATGCACTTTTATATGAAAAATGTGGCAGCATACATTACTGGTACATTTTCATGTGTTTTAGAGATGAGTGGCAAGGAAGTTCATTCTGTATGTCAAGCTAGTTACCAGTACCATGGCACTTACAGCAGTCTTGTGTTGCAGTTCCTTTCTACAAGACTGATTTGATAACTTTAAAATAATGAGAATGAATACCAGGATACCTCTATCATGGTAATTCCTTGGCAATCAGGTGATCAAAGGCTATATTATAACTCATCTTTTGACCACTATCACACCTGTCACAAACAATTAGAATATATACAAGAACTTTCCAATTCTTAAAGACCTGTCAAACAAATGTCTTCATTATCATGCTGTTAATAATGAAATCATTAAGGCACCACAACATATACACAGCCATATACATGTCACTGTACCTTTTTGCAATTCAGCAGACACCCTTATATGGTGTTACACAGTTCTCCAACATGGAGGCATTCAACACCATGAAGAGAAGGCCCTATGGCTATGTTAAATGCTAATGAGGCATTCTAGGAGGAGAGGCATATGAAAATTAGCCATGTACTCTCGCCATAGAACTGCCCCCGGGAAGGTATCTATCTACACAGCACAGTGATTCAAGAAAGCACTTGGCCATGTAGATAAGCATGGCCATCCCCATCAAAGCCATATTCAACCACCAGACATGAACATAGTGGGGGGAACTACTAGACATCAGTTTAAAAGTGACATAATGGCACCAACATCAAAACGAGAATCTGGGGATAGGGGAAGCCACTGGACACCATGGATTAATGATGAAAGTGCTGTACTTGGATCAGTGTTACTACAGGGACTGGGGGATGGGGAGAGCCACTGGACACCAGGAATTAATGATGAAAGTGTCATACCCGTGCCAATGTTACTACAGAGACTGGGGGATGGTGAGAGCCACTGGACACCAGCGATTAATGATGAAAGTGTAGTACCTGCACCAGTGTTACTAAAGGTACTGGGGGATCAGGAGAGCCATTGGACTCCAGGGTTTAATGATAAAAGTGCTGTACCTGCACCAGTGTTACTATGGGGATGGGGGTGGGGGATACACACTTTATAGTACCATACTGGCACCAGTGTTACTATGGGGACCAGGTTTTGGGGGATAAACTAGACTACCATGGTTTACCATGCCATGATGACACCAATGGTAATATGAGGATTGGGGGTGGGAGAACCAAAAGACACTAGGGAATATTTTAAGTGCAGTGATGGTACCAGTGTGTTACAACAGGGATTGGGGGTGAAGGTATAGAATAGACATCAGAAATTCAACTTACAGTTGCAAAATCAGTACCAATATTATTATAGAGATGGGGTGGGGTGATACACTAGACACCGGGGAATACTCCATAAAATGTCCTAAGGCACAGACTAGCATAACAGGGATGGGGAACCACTGAACACACTATAAAGTGCTATAATGATGTCAATGGTAGTACAGTGCTAGGGGAAACCACTGGACATCAGGGCTAAATTGTAGTGCCATAATTTCATATACCTCATAAGGGTAGGGGGAACCACTAGACAACCATGGATTACTCTTTAAAGTGCTGTAGTGGCATCAACATTGTAACAGGGATTGGGGTGGGAAGATACACAAGACCCTCAGGGCCTAATACATCTGTGCTGTAATGGCACTAAAGTATTATGGGAGTTCAGAGAACCACGGGAAGGTAGGGACAGGTACAGGGGTTGTGATGTGTGTGTGTGTGTGTGTGTGTGTGTGTGTGTGTGTGTGTGTGTGTGTGTGTGTGTGTGTGTGTGTGTGTGTGTGTGTGTACACTTGTGTTTCTGTATTTGTGTATGAGTGAGTGACTGGAAGCAGAATTCCACTGCCGACTTGAACAGCACCATGACATGCAGATCACCCATGACCTGCACGTCGTGGTAGTACATGCGATTTAGGAAACATGCAAATTAGCCAATAATAAGAGCATGTTTCCAAATCATAAAGGCCTTTCTACCTTCAGCTATTCAGCTTATGCAAGGAACCTTAATGAATTCCTAGGAGTGTCTCTCAGATGACTCCAGTACACAATATCTTATTCAGCTGCTTGCATTTCATCCTTAAATCAAACACATACCACTGCATCGCTCACTTACAGACTGTTTTAAAACATGACATTAGCAATCCTACTTACACCCTTTTTCTAACCTACACCACAAAATCCATGTTGTTTGTGTTAAGAACACCAACTACTTAGCAAAGCAAAATATATTTACATTTCTATTTTCAAAAACCATTTCCATCTTTTCTACAAAAAACAGCTTCCAGACAGACAAAAATCCCAAATATTTTATTCCAAATATGCCTCAGCTCAATTCAACCCAGCAGCTCAACTCATTCTTTGCAGTGGCATGCACATTAACTCAGCCCACGATTATTAACACCTACGTCTAACCACCGCCCCTACTACATTATCCCTGGAACAGTGACCAAAATCTCAGATTTAACACTCATGAACTGCCAAAGCTTATGTAAGAAAATCATTGAATTTGATACTATAAGCCTGACAAACTGCTTTTTCTAATACCTGGCTAATGCCCTACATACTGAATAATGACATTTTCTCAGCAGAAATATCATCTTCCATGATTATAGTCTCTGCAAAGGGTCCTACATACTGAATAATGACATTTTCTCAGCAGAAATATCATCTTCCATGATTATAGTCTCTGCAAAGGGTCAAGTGGAAACAGAATTCCCAACAAAAACGTTCTAAATTGCATCCTGCACTCTAAGAATCCCCATCAGTCATTCAAAGTTAAAACTTCATTCTTTCTATTCATATCTTTTCTACTAAATTTAAAAAAACACCCTGCATCTACACAGCACTGCCGTGGTGGTGCTGTGGTAGCGCTGTGGCCTCATAGCAAGATGTTGTCCCATTTAATTCTCAGCTAGAGCGTCTTCTGTGTGGAGGCATACGTGAATGGGGCATGCCTTCGTTGAAGGTTGTGCATCAGGGCTGGTAACCCGGCACGTAAAAATACACTACCAATCATTAGCGGACCGGAGTTCCGCTGTGGTGACCCCTAACCGGGAAAAAGCCGAAAGACACAAACAAACCCTGCATCTACACAACACCAAAACCATCTTCTCTAGATAAAGGTTCCCCTTCAGGGCCTGGCTTCTTACATACCCCCTGAATCTATAATTCTAAGTTTTTTAATCCTTTATTGGACTTCACATCCAGACCCCTTCTCACATTTCTCCCTATATTTGTTTGGCTGCTACTGTGTTACCAGAAAATATTAACCAACAAATAAAGAATACAGTCTCAGCTGAATTCTGCCACTTCAAATTATATTGATTACACAGTACCATGTCTGATAGACTATTCAGATAGAAGTTGCAAAATCTACTCATCAATCTTTATATAAATAATCAGTGCAACCATGTGGACCCCCTCCAATCTGCATTCATTTCTCAGATGATGCTTTAAGCTATCTCTTCTCTGCCACACACAATCTCTAGAAACCAACACAAATCTATGCTTCCTCAGAAGAAGGTTACTTTTCAAAACTTCAGAATAATTTCTATAATTTTTCAGCACAGGAATTCAGTCTTTTATACCCAAGTAAGCAAACCTTCCCTTCCCTTCCCTTCTGCTCCCAAGCCTCTCCCTTATAAATTGCCTTGGCATTCATAATCTAATTCCAGTCATTCACACTCTACCACATACGATCTACAGACCAATTTGGTAATGTGCAAACAACTGCAGCTTCCAAAACCCATTTTTTGAAATTTAACCCCTATTATGAGCTAAAATACAATGCATGACTCTCCAAACACATATCTTGTTCTACCTAAATTTCTCCAAATGGCTGATTCTGGACTTGCATATCTGGTTTTAGTTTTGTTTAATCATATCATTACTGACTTCTGGGTCCCAGTATTATTATTAAAATACAACTCTCATCCCTCTTCATGAGAGCATTAAAAAGAGAAGTGCCATGCTGGGCCACAGACAAAAGAAAGCACATCACCCCTTTTTTTCCAGGATCCTCTTCATTAAGGGTGATCATGTCTATCCTTATCCAGCAACACTCCAATAGTTCTGCTTCCTCTGCTGTCCAAACTTCTTCAGAAGCCTGCATACTGTGTTCCTCAGGCACATGCACTCATACATTTTCTTACACCTCAGCACAGATCTCTTCTATTCCAGGTCTTCAGTGTCACTGAAATCCAGATTGTTTCTCACTCCCTTAATACCTGTGTAGATCAGGAACCCATATATGATTTGCATATCAGTGACTCTTATTTTCCCCCCAAACCATGTATGTTCTAATGTCATGCTGAAATATACCTGAGCTTTAACAATAGACCTATAATAGCTAATACCGTTCTACTATCAAAACTTAGTCAGAAATCAGCAGCTAATTAAAAAAAAAACTACCAAGCAGCCTTCCAAAAAATAGAGAATTACCACCAATATGCGCAGTAAATTATATGATTGGCTGACATCAAATGCTTTGAAAGAATTGTCATTCTTTACATGCTTAAAACTCTTCCAATAGCATTAACTAACAAAATTATATGCATTTGCCCTTCAACATGTCATATGATAACAAAAAAGTACCTTTCAAACTTGCATGTTTGTCACATTCTGTTTGTTTAGTTGTATCGATATGCATCAAGCTGACTTGTTCATGCTGTATTATTCT
This sequence comes from Protopterus annectens, assembly GCF_019279795.1. Classification (NCBI taxonomy): domain Eukaryota; kingdom Metazoa; phylum Chordata; order Ceratodontiformes; family Protopteridae; genus Protopterus; species Protopterus annectens. Next base: position 18,978,453 of record NC_056728.1, read on the forward strand.
TCCCCTATGTACATTTAAATCTCTACCAAGACAACATCTCTAAGTGAAAAAGACTTGTCCATGTTGTGAGGCCCATGCACTGGCCCAGTAATCAAGAAGCCTTAATCCTCATCACTAACACCAGTGAGGGGCGTCCACACTGGGAAGGATAACCAATACACACACAGTAAAGTACAATTTCCCTTAAGAGCACACAGAGATCACAGTCGTAGGCTCCAACCAAGGGAGGAATGCTATGCAACTGTAGAAAGGTAATGTCTAGCCATAGTGTGGGCACTGCAGAAACTTCAGCCTTATCTGTATAGAAGAAAATTCACTGTAGTTACAGACCACAATCCCCTAACATGGTTACATAGAGCCAGCCAGCAAAATTCCAAGTTGCTAAGATGGAGCCTAGGGTTGCAAGCATATGATAAATCAGTGCAGCACCGCAGTGGGATTAGCAATGCCAACGCAGATGGGCTCTCAAGACAGGGAATGGGGTAAGGTATACTCAGATTGACCTAACCCTCTCAAGCAATGTTTCTCAAGGGTAAATTGAAAAACCAGCTTGAGTTCTCTGGGGGGGGGGGGGGGGATATGTGAAGATATGTGAAGGCTGCCAGCCTAGCTAGATAGAATTTGTAGATAATTCTGTCATTTGTAAATATTAATATAAGTCACAGGCTTGTTCTCGTAAATGGAAGAAAATGCTGTTAAATGTTGAACTTCAAAAATGTAACCACATTGCACTCTGCTAGAGGAAATTTGATAGGTCAAGCATTGTGTAATTGATGTCAAAACTCAGAGCCGAGATGTCTAAATGAAGGAATTGTTCCTATTGTTTTGAGGTCAGAGTTAATGGCTAGCATTTACATGTATAATTTCTTTTATTGCTTTGGTTTCCTGACCAGCTGCAAGATCAAAATGACCATTAACCTCTGAGTTTCAATTAGCCTGGGAACCAGCAAATAAATGATGTAATCTGAAATGAGTCAGTAGCACTGTGCTATCAATTTAAGGACAGAGAGACTCAGTGCATTTAGCATTTGTCTTGAAAACATCCAACTCACCAGCACTGCCTCTGCTTTATATGTAAGCTTATTTTAGAACTGTGTTTTCTCTTAGATATAGCTAGGAAATATGAAGATTAGATTAGTTTTTTTCTGTATTGATGGCAGAACTTTTTTACTGTATTATTTTAAGTATTTCTCTGTGATCTCTGAACTCTGGACTATCACTGTATTGAACTGAGGAGATTTATTGTGTTTTTATTATTTATTATTAAATATTTTTTAAACCTTTCAACTGTGACTGTTTTGTGTAGAGATAATGTAAGCTCTGGAGTACATTGCATATATATATATATATATATATATAGTGATACTGTACAAAGCCACTCCAAATAAGCCTTGACTGTTCAGTTGCACTTACCATTTAGATACTAATATTGCACAGTAATAATTGGACACCCTTTGTTAGGGGCCTTTTTAGTAGCTGATATTAGTGGGTGGTGGCAGCTGGTACTATCTTTTAGACTGGGCAGAAAGGAGGCACAGCTGGAGAATATGTGTCAACTTTCCCCAGGAGTTTATGTGTGTTTGTATATAACCCATATCTCGAAGTATGTGTGTGTCAGCTACTTGGGCAGGGACACGAAGCACTGGTTGGACAGAGAGGGTGCTGGGGGTTTTAGCTTGCCCACTAGGTTGAGATCAGGACTCTATAGCTGTGCCAGTGGGGAGTCTTATTGGGGATCTGTAGAGAAAGGGAGAAACCAGCGCCAGACTGACTGTGATCTCTGTGTGCTCTTAAGGGAAATTGTACTTGACTGTGTGTGTATTTGTTATCCGCCCCTATGTGGACGCCCCTTACTGGTGTTAGTGGTGAGGATTGAGACTCCTTGATTGCTGGGCCAGTGCATGGGCATCACACATGTGATTTCACTTAATGTGCTACTTTAAGTTTGGTTGTCAGCCATGGGCAATGAGCCACTGCCACTAAGCAGTGCTCACACTTATGTATCCCTTTTAACTCCCTAGAATTTGTCATTCCCTTATTTTACACCCCATCCTACTGTGCCCCTTCTTATCCAGTTGTGCCCAATGTCATACTCTGTCAAATCATCCTGTCCCCCTTTACACATGTCAGACCCTCTACCCTCCCTCAGCATCTCTTATTTGTCTAACACTGAAGCTCCTTCATGTGCTAAAGCCATCCTCACCTTCTTCCCATCTCTTTATCCCAATACTTCCACCTTCTTTTTCAGATCTTCCATATATCTGTTATCTCTAGTAACCACTCTACTTCAGCTTCTCTCTGCCCGACTCTGTCAACATTCACAAATAATGGCCACTTCTGCAAAGTGCCCTTTTCCCTTTTACCATCTTACTTCATACCCCCTTGGTAATACCCTCCCTCTCCTATTACCCTTCCCATTTCTTTTCCATTTCTCCTATCCCAGTCTTGTGCTCACTATTACTTACCCGTTTCACAATTATTCATGCAGTTTCTTTTTGTGGTGAAAATAGTAAAAAAATATTACATAGTACATAATGCAACTTCTCAAAAAAAATGTTGTATTTCCCAACCTATGTTCAAAGTACTCCATGAGGAACCCCTTCCACCTTTTAATGGCTGTTTTCTTTTCTCCCTTTTCTCTTTTCCTTCAAAGTTATCACTTTTCCATGTGCACACTGTTGTCTCCTGACAAAAACTCTTGTCATTAAGCTGTTGCCCCACATTTATGGTACATTTGTTCTCTCATGTCAAACTGTTTAGTTCTTGCATTTTACATATATATTTGTGATGTAATTGCTGTTATTGTATTACTTTTGCCTATCTACACTATTATTTTCTTTGTTCAAAATATACTAGTGAAAGTATTTGTGCAAACATTGCCTCTTTCCTGTCATTTCTTAGACTGTTAGCTTGAGTTTTCTGTACTGCTTCTAAATTTTTAATTTTTCAAAATCTTGTCTGAGTTTCTAACACTATAACAAGAATGTACTCCCAGAGATCCATATTAAGCAATGGCTTTAAATATTCCCAGAGATCAATTTCTAGCAATCATCGTATATAACTACTAAGGATCCACATTTGGGAAATGTCACAAACTGTTGCCAGAGATTAGTGTTCAGGGACCACAATGAGTTGGTGCATTGCTGTCATGGTACAAGCTCACTGATAGTCAAAGATTACTAGTAGAGATCTTTGTTGTACAGTTTGCTCCTATATATAAATGTCTGGCTGTGGTCTGGAATGGTTCCAACATCTACTCATTATAAATCAGTGTGCAGTATTAGGATTTGGCAAAGTGACACTTCAGCACCTCAAAAAGAGATGTGTTGTGTTAGGGCCATCGGGACCAGTACTATTCGCGTATCAGCTTTCCATGGCAATTAAGTATATGTCTGGCACGAGTAGAAGGGACAAGTGCCTTGTAATAGAGCACTACAATATATTTACAGCTCTGCAGGCATACTACTACTATCAGAATATGACTAAGGAAAATGTAAACAAAAACCCTTGGTAAAATTAAGCCTTGTTTTCATATCTGACCACTCACCTTGGAGACACCTGGGGCCACACTGATAAAGCCCTTACCTTGAAGGCCTTTTATAGCGAATAACAATTTTGATTTCCTCTTCTGTTATACTAAACTTGGCACAATTCTGAAATTTGTCTAATTCCAGCATGTATAGCATTCAGCTGGTGCAGTGTGAAATAATATGCCTTCTAGGAAGGTGTATGTTTCTCAGCTGTTTTCTGCTATTTAGACAGTTTGATTTTGAACATCATTATGAAGTTCCTGTGTATGACAGACAAAACACATAAAACTTCTACATGTTTATGTCGCCATTATATCACAAACCAGGATCTGCAATGGCCAGAGAGAGACCCCTGATGTTAAAAATGTTTACAAGTGCTTACATTTCAGTTCTTGCTCTCTTGGAAGAAACAAAGGAAGCTGCTGACCTTCTTTATGGATCAGAGGATGAGGCTGTGGAGAGTGCAAGATCTAGCAGGAGAGTTCTTTGTACAATCTTGTGTCAGTGTCATAGAGATAAGGAAAAGGCAATGAATTGAGAGGCAGAGCATTGGCCAAAGCCTACCCTCACAAAGTCCATCTTTGAAATGGTCTACCACTAGTCACACATTCTCAGCAGTTCTTGACTAGTGAGAGATTGAGCTCACACCTGTAAATGTCTAACAATGAGTGGTGTATAAGTGCATTACCAGTAATCACCTTAGATGTTATGTATGTGTGCCCTGGTGTGCAAATAACCATATATCCTACATCTTATCTCCCACATTTTGAATTTTCCCAGCCAGTTTATAAGTGTGCTCCTGAGTCCTCTAATGAAGTCTCAGTGGCCAACCTCCAGTTTGGACATGCACTTTTTTGGTTTTCCTCTAAGCCAAGGATGGTTCTACTATTAAGAGTCAAAGGCAGTCACAACATGTCCACCTTTACCTGTTGAGTCCACTGGGACAGTGCAGACACTGGACATTTGCACATTGTTTGGCGTCTGGTAGAATCTGTCTTCATTACAATGGAAGCACATTCTGGGGAAGCAGGGAGTGACACTCATTCTAAGCCTTACACAGGTGGCTCATGTCTGGCAGCATCTCCAGTATGATATGCCCCTAGCAATGGGGCCCCACTGAGTAACACACACTGCTCACCCATTGTTCAATTACATCTTTAAATGATATGTGAACTCTAATTATTCTCTAATGGATCTAGAGGCATGGTACTGTCTCCCTACCTCTCAAAACCCACTGGGAAGACAGCACTGTGGAACCAGAGGTATTTGTTTTAGATATAGGTAAATTCATATGATACTTTTCCTCCTACTGACCCTCCCTTTGTTGAGACATTCAGACTCATAAAGTCCACTAGGGTTGGCTTGTTTCCCCACTTTTACCCCAGAAACATATTAACCACTGTCTAGAGAACGTTAAAGAAAACTTTGTGTCATCATTCCCATGGAGCCCATCTTTCAGGATGCTGTCTTTCTGGTCTGAAAGTGCCAAGATTCTGCTTGTGCATCCCCAAAGAAAGCCGATGTCATCTATATATCCATCCTGGACAGTGGAGTCACATCCTGACTAAGATTCCCTCAGCTGCAAGTTAGGTTTTTCAGGAATGGTGATTCCCAGAGATATCCTGTTCCTCACATGGGAGAACACGGACAGCTGATGGTGCTTGCATTCTCCTCTTCAGTGGGAGGAAAATTCCTGTATACATTGCTACCTTATCTGATTATGTGCCTTCTAGAAAAATTCACAGAAGAAACAGCAAAACTCATTTGTGTTACCCCATGGAGTCTGGGAATTTTGTGTATTCCAGCTCTTAGGCTGTCCAGAAACCTATCAAAAAACAAAACAAGAAGGTCCCCATCGAGTGGGTTGCATCTGCCTCCACCTGAAAGCATGACTGCTTCTTTGTTTCCCATGCTCCTGTCTGATTCTCTTGCTGGGAGTTTAAAAAGTGACTGAAACTGCTTTGGAAGCACTAGTTCATCTCTAGAATGCATTTTTCCTATTTTCTCTCATCATTGCCACAGGATCTCTCCATTTCTGGCCCTTATCTATTGGAAATCCTAGTTGGTACTTTTCCAAGGATCCAATGTCACTTGGAATTAGGAATTTCAGCAAATACACATGGACCCACACAGATGTAGGCATTACTCATACTTTCACTTAAAAATGCCTTCAAAACTGTTTAAATCAGTTCCTTCATCTCCCTGTTTTCTGTCCAAGGAGAAAATCCTGAGAAGACAGCCATTCCTAATATGGATAGCCATCCCACTTCAGGTTCTGCTTTTCAAAAGTTCAAGAAGACAGATCAGATGTCTCTTTCTTTTGTTTCTGGTAATGATAGGCTTGCAGTAGATAAATAAATTCTAATGAAGAAAACTGATAACATTATCTTTTGCACCAGATGATGAACCATCCACTGGAAATACTAATGTCTTTCGGCTTTTCCCGGTTAGGGGTCGCCACAGTGGAACTCCGGTCCGCTAATGATTGGCAGTGGATTTATACTGTACAGAGGTGCCAGCCTGATGCCCACCTTTCAAAGAAGGCACAACCATTCATGCACGCACCTACCTGCATGTCTTTGAACATCACTCGACCGTGGGGAGGACATGCAGACTCCACACAGAAGGCACTCCAGTCGAGAATCGAACCGGAGAACCTCTTGCTGTGAGGCGACAAGGCTAACCACTGCAACATGAGGCCTCACTGCTGTTAAAGGCCATTTCATCAAGAGTGTGGTTACGTACAGTGCCTTTTTCAAGAATGTCTGTGTTGTGGATATTGCTGCCAGCTCGCACCTTCACCAAGTATTAACGCTTGCCCCATGTTTCCAGAAATTGGTCCTGTTTTCGCACATCAATGCTCTAAGACGTTATCCTCATCTCTTTTTGGTCATCTTTTGATTTTGGTCTTTCAGAGAAGTTGAATTCATCTTACTTCAGATTCTTCTCAAAAGTTGCCCACTGCAGGGGGTCTTCAAAGTCCAGTGCATCAAATGAATGCTCACTGTTTCAGCTGATCTGTGAGAAGACCTTCAGCAGTGGGTCTTATTACCTTTCTGCTTTCCCTGTACTTGCAAAGTTTCTCCAGCCAATGGTTGCAGATGGAATTTGCTATATGTAAGGTAAGTAAATAATTACATATTTTGTATTGTTTTTGTCTTTCTGACTGAACTTGCTCAGTGCACAATGGTCTGTGGGAAGCACAGGGCTAGACCTGCCCTCCTACATGACAGGAATCCGAGATACAGTCTCCAGAGTACAGGAGATGGAAACATTTAAGAACTGTGCTAAGTTGAGAATATTAAAAGAGTAAATTCCAGCAGTTGCCCACTAAAAAGGACTTCCTCAAAGATTATCTGATACTTTGAGTGTGTATATATATATATATATATATATATATATATATATATATATATATATATATATATATATATTTTTTTTTTATATGATGAGATAACTGTCCTCCGCCCACTGGTGTTGGGTAAAGTCAAAGAGGGACCATTTGTCAGGTCTGACTTTGACAGATGTGCATGGACCTGAAGAATAAAAAATGAAGACATGCTTAGAGGTAAACAACCATATGGATGAAAGAGACATGGTATTTTAATTTTTATGATCTTTATCTTACAAAATTTTTGCTGCTCACAGTTCTGTTCCTTCATTGCTTACTGTGTGCTCTTTACAACTCCAGTGTCACTTACTCTAAAAGTCCTGTCCTCTCATGTTTTTTTTCCCTATAGGTGGCACAGACAAGCATTCCAGTGCACTATAGTGGCCACCACCACCTGCAGTCAAACAAAGTTACCCAAGGTTAATATGCTCACAGCACTGATTAGGACTGCAGACAACAGGGGTTCAGCAGTGAACCCATTTATGGTCTGTTTAAATCCTCCCAAAACCTTACCTTACAGGTTGTACATAATGATTTTTTTAATATTGCTTTACTTCCTGTACTGTATCAGTTGCCTTCACTGGATCCTGACACTCTGTCTACTGAAAGATGTGAAATCTGTAACCACACACAACAGGCCAGATTTATATGTTGCCAAAAATCTGTATGCATCTTAACAATGAAGGTGTACGTGAAGGAAGAATTTAGGTAAATATTCCACTGGTAGGTTAGCTTATGATGTCTAGGATATACATAGATACTTTAACAGGCGGACAATCATACATGAGGTTTGCTTCCAAGTCTGTTTGTTTAAGAGGCTGGAATAATAAATAATAAACAAAAAAAAATTACTAAAAAGAGAGTCAAAAATGTTGACATGCTAACCTGACTCTGTGGTGTAGAGGAAGAGAGCTGTAGAGATGAGAGAGCGTGACAGGATCATCTTGTCATTCTGGGAAGAGTGGTGGTTTCCAGTCAAGTTATGCTTCAGTGCAAGGTAGGCTTGGAATCCCAAGCCATTGATGGTAATGTTCCTGGGGTGTGTGTGTGTGAGTCTGTGTTTGTGTGTGTGTGTGTGCACATGCATCTGTGTCTGTGTGCATGCGCGTAAGCACACAGACATTATGGTAGGTCAATGGATTCCCATTACTGAACTGATGCCTATGTCAGCACCTGGGGGAGGGGTTAGGCCAGGATTAGGCAAAAGGAAAAATGCCATCTCAGCTTGTGTCAAAATGATGTGAGCCTATCTTCACTAATGGCATGGAGGGATAAAGACCAAGCAACCCAGGTTTAAACAGCAGTTTAGACATTTAATGGCACAGGCAGAGAGGATAAGCATGTCCATTTGAGGGGGAGAAGGTGGGAGCGCACACTCAGTGGCACATACACATTGATTGATTTGCCTGGAGCAGACAACTGGAAATTACCATGCAGTGTTTCTTATGGGCCAGCATAGCAGCCCTGTTGATGCCACCCCTACTGGAAATGATGGCTGGAACAGCACTGGTACTCACTGCACATTTCACCTTCTGGCTGTTGCTGACCAGGTACAGGTAGGAACAAAAACAAAAAAAAAATCACTAACCACCCTAGATGACTGCCTACATGATTGCTACTTCCAGATGACCCTTGCCCCTAGTGATATGGGAACAAATGGGATGATTGGCTGAGCTAAGGATGATGATCAGCAGGTAGCAGAGTTAAACAGATAAACAAATGATGTTAGCAGCTGACTAGAAGAAGTGTCTGTCAGCTGGTGCTAGAAGGAATGGTCGTCTTCCTTTGGGATCATGATCTGGGAGATAAGTCAAACACACTCAGTAGGTGGGTCAGGGCACTCTTGGTCACAGTCTGGGTAGATGGATCAGTTTCCTACATGGCTTTGGTTGAAGGTGTGAGCCAAATGAGTCTGGCCATAGCAATTGGCACTTCCCCCTTTTGGTGTATGTGTGCTAAAAGGATCTTCATGGCTGCTTCAGTTATGGCCTCCTGTGGACAGCTCTTGCCCTAAGACCCAGGTGAAATTCTCAGGTAGAGGAATGAATGGGCATATCTGAGTAGAGGCAAGTTAGACAATCATCAGGCATAGGGGCAAGAAGCATGTACAAAAAACGCTGACATGCTTATCATAAGAAATTCTACCAAAAAAAACGCATTTTGTATGATACATAATTTTAGTCTATTTCTTTAATTTTTCTCTTGTCTTAATTGTCACTGCATCATGAACTTACATTCTGTGAAGGTCACTGTTTCCAGGCACAATGAAAATAATGGTACAGAAATTAGAAGTTATGTACCTACCATAACGTTCCATGTTAGTTGTCTTCTCTCGCCTTCTTTCTTGCTGGATGGGTTCGGAGCCGATCCTCGGCTCCGACTCGGCACTTGCTTTAGCTCGAGAACTCCTTTTACCAGCTCGAGGCAACCCTATACCCCATGATGCAAGGCGGAACTACCTCAGATCTCGTTTGGCAGCTAACTTACCCTGCTAAAGGTTATCCTAACCAAAATAGGAACAAAGTTTCCTAAAAGAAGTCCTCATAACAAAGATCCAGAGGAAACAAACTAATAGGAACTCTTCAAGATCTGTCCAGGCCAGGGGAAGGAGGGAGGGCCTTAGAAAGAAGCGAGAAGACAACTAACATGGAAGCGTTATGGTAGGTACATAACTTCTAAATGTTAAGTTGTCAATCTCGCCTTCATTCTTGCTGGATGGAACCGCGTCCCTAGCACCTGTATCCCGGGTGGCTCAATGGAACAGACTCTTGAGAACTGTGGAACCAAAACTGGCCCTATCTCTGGAGGCCAAATCCAACTTGTAATGAGAAACAAAGGTATGAGGCGTGGCTCAAGTAGCTGCTGCACAAATGGTATCAATGGGAAGTCTATCCTGAAAAGCTGCAGAAGTGGATAGACTCCTGGTCGAGTGTGCTTTTGGCTTAGAAGGTAGTTGTTTGCCTCTGAGAGAGTACACATAGGAAATGGTGGAAGTCAACCATCTGGATAAGGTCACTTTAGAAACTGGAAGACCTAACCTGTTTTCTGCATAAGAGACAAACAATTGGTCCGATTTTCTGATTTGTTTAGTCCTATGCAAGTAGTACCTGAGCTGACGATGGACATCCAAAAATGCAATTTCTGTTCAGCTCTGTCAGAATAGTTAGGGAAAAAGACTGGTAATTCTATAGATTGGTTAATATTGGTTTGAGATACAACCTTGGGGAGAAAGGAAGGGTTAGTTCTTAACGATACCCTGTCCTTATGAAAAACCAAATAAGGTGAACGAATACAGAGAGCTTGAATCTCGGAAATCCTTCTAGCAGAAGTGACAGCCAGTAAAAATATAGTTTTCCATGTCAATAACTTCAAAGAACATGAAGCAGATGATTCGAAAGGAGGTAGTATCAAGGATGGTACATTAAGTTTAGATCCCATTGCGGAGGAGGATGCTTTATAGGTGGTTTTAGGAGAAAAACTCCTCTCAAAAAGGCCTTGCATAATCTATGAGACATGATGTTATTGTCATGCAAGCCAACATGATACTTGGAAATGGCAGCCAGTTGTACTTTGACTGTAGATGACGAGGATCCCGAATGAAAAACCTCCGCTAGGAAATCTAAAACAGAATGTACGGGAGCAGTAAAAAGATCAATATTTCTGGAGTTTGCCCAAATCGAAAACCGTTGCCACTTGCTAGCATATATAGTCCTAGTGGACGACTTCAAAGAAGACACTAAAATGTCTCTGACTGAGTCAGAAATCATTGGTAGCCTGGCTAGGGAAGGAAGTGGAGCAACCAAGCAGTGAGGTTGAGAGAATGAACGGCCCGGTGCTGCTGACCCGACTGGTGGATCAAAAGATCCGGAACTGGGTCCAGATGCCAGGGCTGCACCAGAAGGTGATGATGCAGAGACGGAAACCAAATCTGTCGAGGCCAAAGGAGCAATGAGGATCAATTTGGCTCTCAAAGCGGTGGCTTTCTGAATGACTTGTGGAATCAATGGAAAAGGAGGAAAAGCATAAAGAAGTCCCGGCCAATCCTGGGTTAGAGAGTCTCTCAGGGGTTGGCCTGGAAGGGAAATAGAGTGAAATAGTCTGGGCACTTGTTGTTTTGAGGGTAGCGAAAGATCGCAACAAGGAGTGCCCCACTTCAGAAAAATCTGATCCACTACAGATTGATTGAGAGACCACTCGTGAGGCATCAGAATAGATCTGCTTAGCCTGTCCGCCAATAGGTTGGACCTGCCGGGATGTGCGTTGCTATCAGAAACCGCTGAGAAGAGATCACCCATTGCCAAAGTCTGAGAGCTTCTCGACATAAGGGATAGGACCTGGTTCCGCCCTGTTTGTTGATGTACCAGACAACGGACATGTTGTCCGTCTGTACTGCAATAGTCCCGTGGGAAGAAAGTCGTCGAGGGCTTGCAGCGTTAAAAGCACTGCTCTCATCTCCAGGACATTTATGTGCAGATGGTATTCTATGGGTTGCCACGTCCGTGGACCATCCTGCCCTGATAATGCCCCCACCCGATCAGGAGGCATCCGTGGTGACTGTGGCAACTGGAGGAGGGGAACAAAGGGTCGGCCCTGATGAAGAAGAGGGGAGGATATCCACCAGCCCAGATGAGCCCTGCAAGACTGTGTCACTAAGATCTCGTGTCTCATCGGAAGATCGTGATATGACCACTGTGTGAAAAGCATCCACTGTAGGAGGCATGTGAAAGCGAGCCAGTGGTAGAAGAACAATGGCCGCAGCCATTAGACCTAGAACTTTCAGGACAAACCTGGCTTTGATCTTTTGCTTTGTAACAGAAGCCGAACAAATTTTTGGATGTCCAGAATTCTTTGATCTGTTAGTCTGGCTAACATTTTGACGGTATTTAACTCTGCGCCTATAAAGGTGATAGATTGGCAAGGCAGCAGAGAAGATTTTACGAAATTTACTGAAATTCCCAGATTCTTGCAAAGCTGTAGGGTGTAGTCTCTGGACTGAAGAAGCTGACACTTGGTGGTGGCGGAGAGGAGCCAGTCGTCCAAATAAGGAAACACCTGGAATCCTCGACGTCTCAGGTGAGCTGTGACCACTGCCATGCATTTGGTAAACACTCTGGGGCTGAAGTGAGGCCAAAGGGCAGGGCTCTGAATTGGTAATGACTGGTCCCTAGCAGCGGAGAAACCTCCTGGGCGCCTGTGAATCTTTATGTGATAGCACGCATCCTGAAGGTCTATAGAGCACATCCAGTTGTCCTTGCCCAGAAAGGGCAGAATGGACTGAAGCGTGACCATCCGGAATCTTGCCTTTGACAAATCTGTTCAGATTGCTGAGGTCTAATATTGGTCTCCACTCTCCCGTCCTTTTGGGGACCAAAAGAATCTTGAGTAGACGCCGGATCCTACTTGGTCTGCCGGCACTGTCTGGACGGCTCTTTTTCTAGGAGTTTTGAAACCTCCTGTTTTGCCAAATCCCTTTGACCGGGTGAGATGTCTGGAAGGGATTGTAGAGGTCTGAAACCTTCGAAGGGGATCATGTAACCCTCGGATATAATCGACTGTACCCACTTCTCTTGAGATAGGGATTGCCAGGCTACTGGGTACAGTGAAATCCTTCCCCCGACTGCCTCCAAGGGTGGACAGTCGGGCAACACCTCAGGGATGCTGAAAGGGCTTCTCAGGAAGAGACTCCCTGTTGCCCTGGTTCTGAGGACCCCCCCTGCCTCTAGGGCGGTGTCTATTATTGTTACCCCCTCTGCCTCTGGGGGTAAACTGACCACGTGTGTCCGGTGTAGCTCCTTGGGCTTTACGGAACCACATCTTCCCCCCTTTCTGACCCTTGGGATATGGTCTAGAAGGAGTGGAAAACTGGACTCCAACAGCAGAAAGAGTCTTACCGTCCTGCTCACACCTGGTCAAGGTATCCTTCACTTGAGGCCCGAACAAAGCCGAACCGTCAAAGGGGGTATTAGTGAAGGACGCCTTAAAGGGGTCCAAAATTACACAGCCGCATCCAGGCTTGGCGTCTAAGAGCAACTCCTGTGCCTGCGGCCCTGCTCGCTCCATCGGCTGCATAAGATATGAGCCGCATAGAGGAGTTAGATATGGAATTCAGGATAGCAAGCTGTGAGGCAATCTTTTCCTGAGCCCCAGCAGCAGAAGGATCCTGGACTACTTCACCCAGTTCTTTGAGAATATCTCGTTGAAGCCTGGTGAAGTGACAAAGGTAATTCAGCGAACGATAGCAAAGGTCGCTGAAGAAAACATCCGCTTTCCATACCTGTCCATGGTCCTAGAATCCTTATTAGGAGGATGGACAGGTACTGAAGGATCCGCCAGTTCCTTCTTAGTGGCCGCCGCCACCACCATAGCATCCACAGAGACACCTTTGGAAAGGAACTGTTTATCCGACGGGGCTGTAATGAACTTGGATGGTCTCCTGGGGACAGGTTCCACAGAATCTGGAGCCGCCCACGCCTTTCGAGCCACTACCTGCATGAGTGGGTCGAAAGGCGGAGACACCCAGGAGGTGGAGGGTCGGGATCCAAAAGCCTCCAGGTATACCGACTCATCCTCGGAGGGGTCAATGGAGGGCCAATTCCCCCTCTGTTTGAGGAGCTCAAGGATGTCTGAAAAGGAGACATCCTCAGAGGGGGACCGTGGGGAACCCTCCGACTCATCTAAGTCGGTATCAGATGTAGTAGACTCAGGGGAGTCTGTGTGTTTCCTCTTACACGTCCTCTTCCTTGGGGGTTCCACTGCAGGGTCAGGAGAAACCTCGGAAGAGGAGGAAATTCCCAGTGGGGAAACCTGGGGCGATGGATCCCTGGGCCTGAGAGCAAGAGGCTGGCAAGAGGCATCTGCAGGCACTGATGAGGGAGGAGCTAGAGGGATAGACCGTTGACCAGGCTCAGAGGCCAGGACACTCCTCATCACCTCAAAGGCTCCTCTCCCTGGGAGATCGGAACACACCGCTCGAAGAAACAGGAATGGTCGGCTCCAAGGAGAGAGAAGGCTCCGAGGCCGATGTCGAGCTGAGCTTACCAAAGCGAAGCCCGAGAGGGAGGCGGGGTCGGACAAGGGTCCGATGCCACTAGCCCCTCGAGCCGACAGTGGAAACCCGGCGACCGGATCCCTCCAAGGAAGGTCTCAAGGAGGAGATCGGAGCCGAGGACGACGGAGCCGAAGGATGTATCGGCTCCAGCATCGAAACAGTCGCTGTCCCAAGAAGCTCCGGCTCCGAACTCTGGTGTGGAGTCGGAGGAGGAAGTTCAAGAATTGGGGCTATAGCCGAAGTCTGTTGAGACGGGCTATGGAGCATTTGGGCCAGTGCCTGAGACTTCAACAACCTGCTTACCACCCTGTCCAAGTCGTGGTCAGACAGCCTGGAAGATCTCGAAGATCGGCTCCGATGGCTCCGCTCCGACAAAGAGGAGATCCCGGGCGAATGGATACTCATAATAGAGGGGACCGAGATCTCTTACGGTGAAGCCATCGGAGCCGAAGTCCCTAGAACTCCAGATGGAGCCGAGGATTCGGCTCCGATGCTGGATAAAGTGTCGGCTCCAGCCGGGCCGACAAGGCCACAGTAGTCAGGGTATCGCCGGCCGGCACCGAACCCACTACTGAGAAGAAGTATCGACTCCAGCGGGCCGATATCGGCTCGACGGGCGGAGCCACCGGAGGAGGCTTGGACACTGTAGCCTGAACCCGGTGGCTTAAGAGGTTTTCCTGACCCTGATTTAGGAGGAGAACCTTCAGGTTTAAGTAAACCTCTGAGGATTAGTTTGTTCCTCCTTTCCTGCAGGACTCTCTGGCTAAAAGCATGACACAACGCACAGGAGTCCTGCAGGTGCAAAGGCCCCAGGCAATAAACACAAGAAGTGTGACCGTCTGTCAGAGACATTTTCTGACAGCACTGGTCACATTTCTTGAAGCCTGAGACCTTGCCTTCTTTAGACATCCTAGAAGGATAGAACACAAACAGTCCCAACAAACACACAAATTAATCCCTACACAAGCACACAGGAAGGGACAACAGAAAGGGACTAGGCCTGACTAAACTACTTTAGACAAAACTTATAAAAAGTTTATAAAAGGTTGAAAAATAGGGAATAGGGTGGGCTGTAACTAATTACAGACTACACTAACACTAACAGGGAAAATAAACCCCTAACTACACTTTTTCTTACTTGACTAAGAAAAAACTTACCTCACCTGGCAAAGGAGACCTCTTTCGCTAAGCGGCAAACGAGATCTGAGGTAGTTCCGCCTTGCATCATGGGATATAGGGTTGCCTCGAGCTGGTAAAAGGAGTTCTCGAGCTAAAGCAAGTGCCGAGTCGGAGCCGAGGATCGGCTCCGAACCCATCCAGCAAGAATGAAGGCGAGATTGACAACTTAACATCCATATTTAATATTGACAGATATCTTAACTCATTACATCCGAGTGATACCTCCAGGTGCATCTGGAGTTACCTCCTACTGACGCCTCTAGGCGTCAAATATTGTTTGTTTATATTTGCATCAGTAATTCCAAAACCATGCTATGTACAAGGTTTTAAAAGTTTTCATCTTAAAGCTTACACAATGGCAAACTCAACTGCATTAATATTTAATCTCTAATGCAAGTAAAGAGATATTAACTGTTGTTTTTATGTTATTAATTTATAGAGATATAATTTTCACATTTTTATAAATATCTCAACATCCAAGTAACACAGACAGAACTCCTTAGCCTCATAGCTCTCATCTAGTTGAATAAAATGCTACCAACAGTATGTGTGTAACTTGAATGGCTGTTTACAAAATATTACAAATGTAATAGCTATTGTGTTGAATGTGACTTATAAAATTCGGTTTAAGACCTAGAACTTAAAGAATATTACCACTATAAAAAATAGTTTGTGCTGAAGAGTTTGCCATTTATACTTCTTTCATAACCCATATGGTTCCAGAAATATGAGCATTTTTTTGAAATGTGAGGACGTGATTTGATTCTGTCAAAAGGCTTAGGCTCCACCCATTGAAAGTTACAGTGCAAACTTCCTGAGCTCCATTGGAGTGAATGATTTCAGTCAGCATCATGTTATAGAAACTCACCGTTGTCCATGTGTAAACATATCCATCAATGTTATAAACAGGGAGAATGTTAAACTCTATATTTTGGAGAATACATCTCATCCTTGGATCAGTTTTATAGTTTTGTAGTATCTGCAAAGAAAAAAAAATATGACTTGAAAAACAAGTAACTAGTATCTGCAAATTTTAAGAATCTAAATCGCAGAATACCTAAGAAAGAAAGATCTAGCTAGTTGGTTAGAATGGTATATCTGTAAAAACAGAAATGGACTGCAATAAATAAGGCAGCATGAAGCAAGTAATACAGGATAGACTAGAATTGTGAGAGACAGAGAAAGACAGAGAGAGAGAGAGAGACAGAGAAAGACAGAGAGAGACACAGAGAGAGAGAGAGAGTGGAGAGGGACAGAGTAACAGATGATATGGAGCCTGCAGAAGAATGATGGAGCTTCAGGGGAGACTATGACAACTACAGATGTTAGTGGACATTCTAGTCAAGCCAGAAAGTGCAGAGTAGGATTGGAGAGGAGGTAACAGGAGGTCAGCAGACAGAATGGAATGGAAAAGATGTGGGAGGGAGAAAGGGTGACTGCAACTGGACATTGACGGAGGTCATCATATGAGTGCAGGCAAGTGAGGGGGCACTTGAGTGTGGTGACAGAAGAAAAAAAGAGATGCAGTCACAGAAGACAGGACAAGGAGAATGAAGTCAAAGTGCAAGGTCAGATGCTGGCAGCACTGACAAATAGTCAAGGAGAGACAGAGTTCAACATACAAAAGCAAAAAGCTCAAGGAGCCCAGGAGGAGATGGTAAACAGTCCTAACTGCTTTGCCAGGTATTGCCTGCACCAAGAGGCAATGTTAGTCCTCAAAAACTTCTAACATAAAATAGAGTCTAGATAACATAAAGCAGTGCTGTTCAATGCTAGCAGCCTTAATAAAAATCTCCACTCTCTACAAACATTCCTTACCATTGAAAACACTGATATATGTATTATCACAAAGACCTAGTTCAAGACAATTGAGAGCACTCCATCAGTGCAGGTTTCAATGCCTATCACATGTTCATGCCAACTGCACTATATGAAAGCACTAAAGTCAGTGGTGTCTTCATATTTATAAAAAAAAAAAAACACTTCTCCACTAGTTAGTCAAGATAATGATCCTGAATTCCCCATTTCCAACTTACCATTAATAAGACTCCTTATCAAATCATGGCTAGCTACAGGCCTCCCTCTATCTTTCTCTTAGCCCATAACTCCTACCTAACTAGTATGGAGTCCCTATGCACTAAGTTAAACAACATTCTCCTAGGGTACTTCAACTATCTCAAAATTAACTGGGAAACATATACATCCTCAGACACATATGCCCACAGATCTTTGGACTTCATCAATACCAACTCTCTGGACTAGTAAGTACATATCCCAACCAGAGGTGATAAAATCCTCAACTTACTCCTTATCAATTTGGGACAGCACTGCTCCCTACCAGTTCTAGCTCCCTCACTGCCCAAACTGGACTACATATCAGTCACATTCCCCTTAAGACTGAGCCAGAAGCATCCTCCCTTACCTCAGTATTCAGAGATTATGCCAAGGCTAATCTACTGAAACGGAATAATGATCTGGTTAAATTCAACACCCCCTTCCAATTTTCAAAACTCACTTCTTATGTGGAATCCTTTACTGCCAAATTCTATGGACATGTGAACAGCTGCATAGCTGCATCTCTCCACCTCCAAAGAAAATACAACCAAAAGTAAAAAAAATAACCAAATATAAACAGGCCGTATAACAAAAGAAAAAAGTTCATTATGCATAAAAATAAATGCAATCCTCCAAGATGCAAAAAAAGCTCTTGCTAAACTTAACAGGGGAACTCTGGACCCTGATGAAATCGACCAAAGCCAGACATATGGTAAAAATAGCCACCCAGGCAAAGGACAACCACAAATCCTTCTTTAACTATGTTAAAAACCTCAGAAACAATACTCAGCACCATGCAGAGCTAATAGTAAATTATGTCACATACCCAGAGGACATTGCCAATCTACTAGTGGGTAAATACATCTCTAACTTTTTCACCTCTCCCCTCCCACATTCCTAGATCTCATATCCACATATGTATATCTTCCTCAAATCTCCCATCTCCCTCAAGGCACTATCCAAGGCCAAGAACACTGCTTCTATGGGGTCAAATAACATACCATCCTGCTTAATGGCCAGCCTGAAACAGGTGCTGTCAGACCCTCTACAGACTTTATTCAATGTCAGCCACCAAGCAGGCTTTGTGCTGGAGGAATGGAGGTCAGCAAATGTCATCCCCTTGCACAAAGATGGGGTGTCAATGGCCCCGAGAAATTATAAACTCATAAGTCTAACCAGCCTCATCTGTAAGTCTACATTAAAGGATTGTTATAGAATTAATAAATAAAGACAAAGGTAACTAAGAAACTCTCGATCCATGCCAATACTTAACCTAGATTACTTTGAAAAGGTTACTGAAGCAATGGATGTAATAGCAATATCAGTACACACCACATATCTGGACCCTGCAAAGGCATTCAGCACCATCCCACAGTCAGGTATCACAGATAAACTATCCCAGATAAATATTAATCTGTATTTAATTCATTTGATAACAAGCTCAGAAATAGAACCCAGGAAATTAGGGTGGCTGGCTCCACCTTCTCCTGTCACCAGGAGTGACCCCTATGTTCAGTCCTTGGTCCACTCCTCTTTGGGATTTACTTCTCAGAGGTCACAGCCAATATTAAAAGTTTATTCTTGACCAAGTTTGCAGATTACTGTAAACGTGATGCCTCATAAACTTCCCAGAGGACATCAAGCTCCTATAAGAGGTCTTTTCTCAAACCAACAGCTGATGTCAAAAATCATGGGCTAAAATGCCAAGAAATCTATAATAGTATCCTTTGGCAAGCAAGAAGTCTCTTGTAACTTTCACACTGAGGAGGCACTCCTAAAAATGTATCCGATAGTTAGAGGACCTGGGAACTTATGTAGGCAATTCATTGTCCTTTGATCACCACATATCTAGTATTGTAAGGAAGTTTTTTTCAAAAGTTCAAGTTCAATTTGATTTAAGAGGTGGACCATTAAATTTAGTGTTAGAGGATCGAGAATTAACATGGCAAATCAGAACGAATGCTTTCCAAGACCCTGGTCTTAATGACCATTGTAACATAGCATGTCTTTTAAAATTGAGGAACTTGAATAGGTGATTGTTTAAAAATACATTCATATATATTCTTTTATATATTTTTAAAGTTTTCAAGTAGTTTCTAATATTCAGTAATTAAAATATATAATTATTTTTAGATTCATTATTATGTATTATTTTTTAGGGAAGATAAATGTATGGTGTATTGTTTAAGACATTATATGGCACTACTTTGTAACGAAACATGGATTATTGTTCCATGTAGTAAATAGAGTTTCCGATCACATGTTTGTTAAAACGTATAAATAAGGTGGAAGAAAAGTGTGTGTTTTTAATCTGAAGAAGTTGTCCCAAAGAGGACGACGAAAAGTGCTTCATTTTATGGAAATAAATTCAACATATTTATTTGATAATAGTTTCTGAGTAGTACGTGCTTCCTAGCCTTTTTGTTTTTCTCGAGTTACAAAGTTTAGTAGTTTGTTTTTTGTTCGTTGTTATGGCTTCTGGTAGCAACATTGTTTCGAACAGTCCCACCCTGTTTGAACCTACTCAGACGCAAATGGATCAACCTAACTTAACTGATTTGATTCTCGCTCTGACTCAAAGAGTAGATGCCTTGTCAGCGCGATTGGATACACAATTACAAGATACACCAGTGCTTCCTACGTCTGGACTCAATAACACTAGCCCTATTCCACCCGGCCAAGGTCCACCACGGTCTTATACTAATTCAACAGCCAGTGTGTTTGTCGAAACACATGAAAATGTTATCGGTACTCCAGCCTTGCTTATAAACTCAAATCCTGATGTGGAAATTATTCGTACTACGAGACCACAAGATGGAAATAACTTGCAAAACTGTTTGGGCAGTAATGCTGTAGGGCTGAATAGTACTCCACGTTTTAAACATTGGATTGCAGATACAAGCAAATTGAAATTTATCCAACGTTCCAATGAGGAGCAACAAGCTGACAACGATGCCCATTTACAGGTTGGTGTTTCTAATTTACCTGACCAACTTAAACTTTTGGATTTGAAACTGGTAAAAATTAAAAAACTACAATTAGAAGTTAACTATTTCCAGGAGTGTTTAAAAGAACACTTAGTCCCTAAAGGACTGAGACATTATTTCTATCCTATGGGTCTTATTGCCAACTCGTTGTTTCATCTTGAACTAAACACGTTGTTTGACCAACAAGGATTTGCGTTAATGGAACTCATGATAAAACATTATGGTATGCAGATAGCAAGTCTAAGCCAAGAAGTTATTGACATTAACTCAAATATTACCGATCATATAGACTTCACAAGATACAAGTTCGAATATGAGAGAAGTTTTGTCACTATAGATCAATTAATGGACAGACTATATATAAATAAAAATAAGAAAATGAACAGGGACTGGTTAGCTTACAATAATGGGTTAGCATACCCAAAGCCAGCTATAAGTCAGATAAGCACAGCTTTTACAAGGAGCAACAACAACAATTTGACCGGAAACTCAGAACAGCATAGTGTTCATTCAGTTGTTCCTGAAAATGATTCCAACAATGGTCAACGAGAAAATAATTATAACAATGATATTCCTGCTCCTTCACCCAATCAAAATAAGTGGCAAAACCGTCTCAGGTTTAATAACAATAACAATTCTATTAACCAACAAAGGGGAAATTCAAATGTGAATAATGCTAATAAAGACTACCGATTGGGTGCAATTCCAAAGCAACCTGGTTTTGGATATCAAAATCAGAATCAAAACCAAAAAAATGGCCAGCATTCGAAGAACAGATCCAAAAGATAACAGTGGATGGACAACAACATGTTTCTATAATCAAGAATAAATCAGGCGACTTTAATATTTTTAATTATTCTAGCATTGATGTGAATGCAGACTTGGTTGAATTATTTGCAAAAGGAAACACTTTTGTACCTTCTTACAAGACTGATTTGGTACAGATAATTAAAGATTTAAAATTATTTGTAAGAAAATTGAACCTGAAAATTCTCTTGGGTGATTCCGAGAATGGACCCCAACAGTTTAAAGTCGCTAGCGAATTTAACCCCCCTTTACATCCGGTTTTAAATTTATTTGAGTTAATTACTGAATTGGATTTGAGACATTTATTGGACAATCATAATTTTTTGTTCTATAATAAAACAAAACCAAAAAATATTACTAGTGATGAATATTTTGCACTCAACATGTTTAAAACATTAAATGTGCGTGTAATAAAACCGGATAAAGGTGGGGGCCTTGCAATTTTTGATTTATTTGACTATCAAAAATGTGTTAATGACATTTTGGATACTGACACCTATGAGAAAGTGTCCATCAATGAAGTTAATGTTGCGTATTCTCGTATTAAAAGCTACATTAATGACCTGTTCATAGAAGGTTATATTGATATAAATTTATACAATTATATGATTATTAGTTGGCCAAGAACCCCTGTTCTTTTCGCAATTCCAAAAATTCATAAAGACATATTTAATCCACCATTCCGTCCTTTAATTGATGGACGTAACTCAATTACTTATGCGTGTGCAAAAGTTGACCATATATTGAAGAAATATTTGAAAACCGAGTCTCAGGTGTGCAAAGACTCATGGTCATTTTTGGAAAATATGAACAATATACCATTTGAACATGACATTAATTTTATTACAATTGACGTGATCGACCTTTATACTTCTATTCCGCACCTTGAAGGAATAGAATGGGTAGATCTCACACTTACTAGAAAAGGTGTGTTACATAATGAAATTTATTTGGTTACAACTTTACTAGACATTATTCTTACTAATAATTATTTTTCTTTTTATAATGATTTGTTTTTACAAAAATGCGGTGTAGCAATGGGCTCCCCATGCAGAGCCAGTTTTGCTAACACCGTAATGGTATTTTGGGAAAGAACTTATATCTTTGAAAATTCTGAATGGATGGCTAATATTTGTTATTATACACGTTTCCTCGATGATATTTTTATTCTTTTTCGAGGGAATAAGGAAAAAGAGGCTTCTATAATAGAATATCTTAATAATACAACTAGTTTTTTTAAGTTTACTTATAATTATCAAGATAAAAATATTGAATATTTAGATGTCAATTTGATTAAAGATGTTGTTCATAATAGATACATTTCTAAGATCTTTCGTAAAAAGACGTTTTGTAATTCTTATCTGGAGTATAGTAGCTTGCACCCACAGCCACAAAAACAAGCAATTATCAAGGGGCAAGTTATAAGAGCTGCCAGGATGATCTCCTTAAATAGTGATTTTGATGTAGAATGTGAACTATTAGACTCGATGTTTCAACAAAGAGGTTATCCAAAAGATTTAATAAGTTCTGTATTAACTGAAGTGAGAACAAAACATGAAAATGGATTAATTTTGCCCCTTCTTACAGCAAGTTACCCATCGTACAACGTAGATGTAGTTGTAAATTTGGAAGTCAAAGAGATAGCTTATGATTTTGAAAATAGAAACCAAGAGAGAACAATTGACACTAGTAGAAGTAACAATATGACATTTGGTTGTAGTTTTGTTACTACGTTTAATTCAGATAGTACTACTATTAAGTACATTATATATACAAATTGGGACCTACTAAAATGTGATAAAAATTTGTCTACATTATTTAACAACTATCCTAAAATTATTTATAGGAAAGGTAGAAATTTAAAACAAATTTTAGAGTCCCATAAACAAAGAACAACATCTCGAAATGTTGGAATGTTTACTTGTAATAGTTGTAGTATGTGCCAACATATGGCTACAGGTATAAAATTTTGTATAAATGACAAATACTATTACACTAAATGTAAAGTAAATTGTAACTTAAAATTAGTTGTTTATTTAGCTTCATGTACACTTTGTAAAGCATTCTACATAGGGAAAACGGAACGTCGTTTCCGAGATCAAGTATATGAACATAATTATGCTATTGTTAATGGCAAACTAGTAAATGCTTTAGCAAAACATGTTACACTCTTTGCTGGCCATAAATTTAAATTTAGGATCATTGACCAAGTTCAATTTGATTTAAGAGGTGGACCATTAAATTTAGTGTTAGAAGACCGAGAATTAACATGGCAAATCAGAACGAATGCTTTCCAAGATCCTGGTCTTAATGACCATTGTAACATAGCATGTCTTTTAAAATTGAGGAACTTGAATAGGTGATTGTTTAAAAATACATTCATATATATTCTTTTATATATTTTTAAACTTTTCAAGTAGTTTCTAATATTAAGTAATTAAAATATATAATTATTTTTAGACTCATTATTATGTATTAATTTTTAGGGAAGATAAATGTATGGTGTATTGTTTAAGACATTATATGGCACTACTTTGTAACGAAACATGGATTATTGTTCCGTGTAGTAAATAGAGTTTCCGATCACATGTTTGTTAAAATGTATAAATAAGGTTGAAGAAAAGTGTGTGTTTTTAATCTGAAGAAGTTGTTCCAAAGAGGACGACGAAAAGCGCTTCATTTTATGGAAATAAATTCAACATATTTATTTGATAATAGTTTCTGAGTAGTACGTGCTTCCTAGCCTTTTTGTTTTTCTCGAGTTACAAAGTTTAGTAGTAAGTTTTTTTAATTGCACAACTTATTAGTAAAGGTATGATGTCCAGGTCCAGGGATGTGATCACTCCATTGTATTCTACATCGATCATTGAGTATAATTCCTCTTTCATTTTTTTCCTGTCCAAATGATTAACACAGCATGAATGTCCACAATCCTCTGTTACTAAGAAAATCATTGGACTAAATCATAAAAAATATGTGGAGCAACTCAAAGTCTTGTCACACTGCTCTGTGTCATAGAAGCTACTGAAGGGCAGTCTCTTCCTTGCCTCAGTGGACCCTATCCTGTCAGACCTACAGCATATTCACAACTCCAATGAGGTCATAAACACCCATTCAAGAGATCTCAATCACTTTTGCAACATACATAGAATACATTGAAGTGATAGATATGTATCACAGAGGACACCACTTCTTTGGAATTGTCTTCCTCTCCACATAAAGCAAAGTACTTCGCTTACACTATTCAGATGTAATCTGGATGAATGGATGGGTAACTTCAAATTCTCCCCTGGCTTAACACCATTGTCCATCTTAGTAAATGTTCTGCTTGTCTCTGGGTTATCTGTACTTAAAATATAAGGGATAAAACTTCATAGGATTTTATGGCTATGCTTCTAAAGACTTTCACAGATCAATAGCCCAGTAAGTGCCTATGAACCTTTGAATCTCTGGAGGGAGGATGATTGGAAGCATCACAGAAGGAGGAACAGAAATAAGAAGGGCTAGTGCCATGGAAATACAGAAGAAAAGGGTTGTGGGTAAGAGGGGTAGTAGCATGTAGCTGAAAATGAAGATAACCAGTGCAAAGACAAACTTTTTTTGCAATTGGATATTCAGTCACCAATGGTGGATTTAGAGTCATGGAAAGGCAGAATGGAGATATCAGATTACAGTGAAACAGGATATGGGGCATAGACTAAGTTTGATATAGGAAGAGGTGACTGAGAGGGTCACTAATGGGTAAGGGTACAGGCATGTTGTGCAGCATGTAAGAACCAATAGCTTGTCAAAGAATATAGCTGGGGTGGTACCACGAAGGGCCATAGAAGTGGAAAAAGATCCCAGACAGTATTGAAGGTACCATTCTCAGAAAGTTTAATATGTCAGCAGCCAGCACTTTGTGGAAAAGTAGCATTGTGGAGTATATAATAAATGGCTGCAGTACTGGACAAGGTTGAAGGGTTTTATTCTGGTAAGATGGGAAAGTCTTGACAAAAAAATAGCTCTACGTAAGTGACAGGCTCCATCTTAGCCAAGGAGGGACGGCAGTGTTTATTGGTGAGTTAGAAAGGTGCATCTCATTGACTGTACTCTTAACCTAAGGCAGAAGGGTGCATGGAGTATCAGAGAAGCAGTAGACAGAAGGAAAAGTGTTTGCAAAAGAAAGCAGAGGAACAAACATGGACGTCTCAGAACATGACTAGTTATTTTTACCATGCAATACAAAACAGGTGAGTTGCATCCAGTGATGCACCAAGGGAAGATGGACATTGGTAGCTTCATGGAAATATGGCCTAGTGGCAATGCATGGCTATGCTTAAAAATGTTCAGTGATCATTAGCCTATTACAAGGCAAGGCAGAGCAGGCTCAAAACCTTTATTAATTACCCTTGTGTTTATGACAGAAGAAAGGGGGGTGCTGATGAATCAATACAATATCTGTACCTTGCCTGCTCACAGGCAAATCAAGGGAAAAGGATAATAAAATGCATTTAGCTTTTGTTGTCCAGGTTAGTTTCACTAAGCCAGTGGCCTCTTTTCAGGGAAGACCTGAGGTGGTATTTATATTACTAGGAGAAATCTGATCAAGGCATCAGGTAGCTACTCCTACTTTTTTCAACAGGTGCCATGGGATCTTTTACATCCATCCCGAGCTACCACCAACTCAAGCAGGTGGAGCTTTGGTTTAATGTCACATCCAAAGGATGACACTCTCAAGAGTTCAGCACCACTCTTATGCTGCATTACAGTGTTAGCAATCCATCTCCCTGGTGTGGGAATAGAACCCACAGCCATCTATACCAAAGGCAAATGTGCCCTGGTGTGGGAATAGAACCCACAGCCATCTATACTAAAGACAAGTGTGCTACCTGTTGTGCCACTCACACTACTAATGGAAAAGAGATGGAATGTATAGGGAACGAGAAATAGGGTAATACACATAATAGAGCTTAATTTGCCAGGAGCAGACAGAGAGATTCCAAGCTGCCTAGAAAGAGAGAGAGAGAGAGAGAGAGAGAGAGAGAGAGAGAGAGCAGAAGATGACTGGTTCAAACAGTGGATGAAGGGCTGTACCAGAAAGGACAAAATTCTGGATGTGGTCCTAGCTAAGGCTGAAGGGATTGTGGATGTGATTGTGAAGGCGCCATTAGCTGTCATTGCTCATGCCAGTGTGCAGTTTAACGTAGAGGGAAGGATAAGAATACAAATACAAAGATAATAGTAAGAGATTTTTGAGGAGTGGTCTATGCCTAGGGTTACCAGATTTGTAAAGGGACAGGTAGGGACCAAAAAAAAAAAACAGGTCTTTAATGGGGAACAGCAGGTAGTTCTGCATTAAACAGAACTAGCTCCATTTTGCAATTTTTGATTTGCCCATATGCTGGTATATGAGCCAATCAAAAAATCGCACAATGAAGCTTCTTCTTTTCAATGTGGAACATCAGGCAGTTTCGCATTAAACAGAAGTGGCTCCACTTTGCGATTGGCAGACAGGCCAATCAAAAAGAAACAAAGCGGAGGCTGTTTCGCCAGGATTTTAACTGGCAGTGCGGGACTCAGGGTCAGACTGCTGATCCTGGGACAGTCTTGCTCAAATATGGACGTCTGGCAATCCTGTCTATGCCAGACTAATGTAGTTAGTCAAAGATGTCTTTGGATAGTGGAGCAAATCATGGACATAAAGCTATGAAAATGGGTCAGAGATTAGATCCTCAAGGCTATAAACAGAGGGTGTGAATAAGGCAAAAGAGGAAAAGAACAATGTAGGTACAAAGGAATGTGACATTTGGAAGTAAGGCAGAAATAGGGCTCTGGGGGGGGGGTGGAAAACAGGAACTGGGAAGTGGAGGCAACAGAATATAAGGAGACCAGTTGAAGGGTGATGAGGGCTGCAAAGTAGTAAATTGAAAAGAGATTAAATAAATCAGTAAGGGAATTGATGACTTTTTTAGATATATTTGTATATATATATATATATATATATATATATATATATATATATATATATATATATATATCAAAAAGTATAATCAGATAGGTAGATTTAGCTAGGCTAAGCAAAGATGAGAGGAATATTCCAGAAAAGTAGGAAAAACAGAGGTACTGAATGAACAGCTTTATTTCAGCCCTCATAACGAAAAGAAGAGAAAGATGCCAACATGGAATAAAATAGAGAAGACTGGGGGAGAGCAGTTTAAGAGCATCAGAGCAATGAAGGGCAATGAGACGGTAAAGAGGGAACTGGCTGTCTTTAGAGAGGATAAAGTACAAGAATCAGATGGGTTACATTTCACAATCCTCTGAAATCTGGCCAGTGTGCTGCCAAATCCCTTAATATAGATACTCAATACAGTACTGACCACTGCAAAAGTGCCTGAGCAATTGAGGACATTATGTGTAGTACCCTTGTAGAACGGTGGAGCAGGGAAGGGGAAGGAAAAGTCCAGTGAACTATATGCCTGTTAACCTAAGATCAGTGGCATGGAAAATCATGGAGAGAACTTTTTTTATTTTATTTGCATTTGTTAACCAGCTTACAACAGTGATCTCTATTTTTTTCAGATTCAGCCTGGGAGTGCTGTCTCATTAAGTGACTTGCTCAGAGTCAAACAGTTAACTAAATGTAATGCAGGCTGAGAGTATCAAACCCTGGACCAACAGACTACAGCTTATTAACAATTCATAGACTTAATGCTCTGTGCCAGCTCACAAACATCCTTTGTGCCAACTGCCAAATCTTCTGGGGAGGGCTGGTTGCTGTCATAGAGGATATCAATCTGCAGGTCAACAATCAGCTTGGGTTCATTTTCACAAGCAACTGTCAGACTCAAACATGAACTAACGTATTACTGGCTTATTGGAGAAATTGCAGAGAGAATGCCAGTAGATGTGGTCTATCTGGTGGTCTTCATAAAGGCCTTTGACTTGCTCCAGTGCAGGTAGGTGCTAAAAATAATAGAGTGATTGGGAGTAGGACCAGAAGTAAAAAACAGTAGAACTACATGGAGAAAGTGTAGGCCATAGAGGACTGTGGTGAGGAAGACAGTGTCTGGAATTAGGAAAGTGACTAGTGAAGTACCACAGGGGTTAATCTTGGGTCCAGCACTTGTTTTTCTTTCAGACATATCTACATACCTCAGGGAAGATAAAACATGATCTACCTCTTCACTGAAGGCAGAAAGCTGGGTGCAGCAGTGGAAGATAGGGGGATGAGTTTAACTAAGGATTTGGAAAAGCTGATGAAGTGGTCAGAAAAGCGGCAGCTGAAGCTCAGTGCAAACACATTCAAAGTGCTGTGCTAAGGCTACAAAAACCTGGGACTGAAACTGATGGCCACAGATGGCCACAGAAATGGAAAACAATAAGATGGTGCTGATCAGGTCTGTTTTGAAGTATCAGCAGCAGAGTGAAAGGAAAGTGGCATCAGCAAATAGAATGTTGGGGAGTTTCCCCTGAAGCAGAGACTCCAGAAGCAATGAGGGGCCTTGATCAGGCTACACTTTGAGTAATGTGTGAAAGTGTGAAGTTCATTCAAAAAAAGAGACATCAGACTCCCAGAAGGAGTCCAGAGGAAACTGAATGGAAAGGTGCATGGAATGGAAGGGAAATAATGCAACTAAATATTACAGGAGCAAGAGCTCCTTTCACATGAGGCTAGAAGAAACATGGGTTATATCATCAGTGCATATGACTATAACAGGGAGATATGAAGGGGTCATCTTGAACAGAATGAGGAGACCATAACACAGGCAGTAGACTGTAGGAGCTGTTTACTACCTGGACCTCTGAAAGTACTTCCTGATAGATACAGGAAAAGGGAGTTGTAGACCCATAGTATGGATTAACAAATTGGGTGGTGCAGGGGAAATCTATGAAGGCCTTCTAAAAAGCATGGGACTAGTAAAGACGGGGTCAGAGAGAAGAGTGGGATGAAGTGGAGCACACATGTAAGATTATTGTCTCATTATATAATGGGGTCAAGTCAGGTAAGAGAACATTTTTTTTTATTTTAAACAAGGAAAATCTTTATTGAGTTATCACATATGAGATAGGCAATCATACATTTATATAAAAGAAAAATTATATTGACATATTTTCAGTTGTAAACATTATACATCACTTATAATCTATATAGTCATTGTCAGTCAAACATTACATAGTTCATTCAATATCTGTCTTCCCTTAAACCTCAGTCCTCCTCCAAAACATTATTCTGCATGTATTGTTCCCACAGTTTCCACTTTTTTCTATGTAATTTGCTCCTACCCTTTTCTAAAGATCCCACTTCCAGTTCTTTTTTCTCTCTCTCTCTGTTACTATATTCACTACTTCTAGTACAGCTGGTTTAGACTTTGATTTCCATTTTCTATTAATTCATTTTGGCAGCCACCAGAATTAATCTCAGCAAGGCCTTACTATGTCTATGCAATTCTGATTTTGTATCACCGCTCAAAAAATCATTTCAATAGTTAAACCAAGTATTTCTGACAGAGTAGTCTGCAGTGATTTTTTTTAAAGTCTGCCAGTTCATTACACTCCCAAAAATATGTTCCCAATTATCTCTTTCTTTCCTATCACACCTCCAACATTTGCAATCCACCTAAGGAAAAAATGATTTGGAGTCTGCCAGGAGTATAAAAATATCTATGAAAAACACTTCCAAGCAAAGATCCTAAATCTTCTAGACTTTGTTGCATCTTTGGGAGCCATACATATACTCTTCCATCAAGGGAGCCAGCAGGATTTTTTGCAGGGGGTGCAAACCCAAGCCCCCATGCAGCCTCTGCTGCCCCCCCCCCACAGCCCCACACCCCCTCCCACCCTCCACCCCTCCCACCAGCCAGCCATTTCATTGCCCCCATTGCTCTCCCCATCTCCCCCAGACACGTGACACTGTTCTCAATCTCTCCTGTGTGTTTGTACTGTTTTATGCTTTACTTCTACAATGATTAAGTAGATATTTGTATTACTTTTACAACTAAATTTTTTCAAATTTTTATGATTAAAGCATTACTAAACAACAATGAAATCTTACAATGAAAAGAGTGTAACACTTAAAGTTCAAAGTACTTTATTATCAATAATTAATAAGATAAATTATTAAGATCTATTGCTTCATTCATCAGATCTTACATTCATTCATCTCTTATATATACATCTCATATATAATAAATTAATCTTAAAAATTAATCAATCAAGTAAGTTATTTATTTAAATTATAAGGCAGACATCAAAGCCAAAGCTTAATATACAAATAAAAACTGATAAAAAAAAATAAATAAAAAAAAAACATATATATATATATATATAGAAAAACATATATAAAAAATATATAAAAAATATATAATAAATAATAAATAAACACATATATATATTATATATTAAAAGACATTTTCTAGTTATTAACTTTAAATATTAAAGAAATATGAATATTAATTTAACAGAAGTTTTAAATGCACCTTGATTATCCTTGTGAAAATGCCTTAGGCTTAATATATCCAACCAGTCAAAAAAAAAAAATAAAAAAAAAATGCTTAGGTAAAAAATTTTTAATTTAAATTTTATAGCACAAACACTATAGACATCTACTAAAAAACAATAATACAGTCTCTAATGAAAACAACAGACTTAGCATTAAATTATCTGCCCTTGAAACTCTTCATTTCAAAAACAGCAATGCAACCCACATTCAAAAAAATGCATCTGACCAGTGATGGATAAAGTAAGTTTTTTCTTCTGTTTCAAATCATGCTCATTGCACACATACTACTGTATGTAGGACCATGCAACGTGTTTGATTCAAGGATATACAAAGAAATGATGTAGCTTGAAAGGTAAATTATGTATCACTTCTCTGTCCCATCCTGTACCCTAATTAGGGCAAATAAAAGTTAATAAAAACCCTTTCTACACCCTGTCACTTCACTGCTCTTCCTTAACTTCAAAAACAAGTTAAAACTCAGGACTGGTATCAATTAGTTAGATTTTTATATATGATTACTTTACACATAACTGTTAAAATGGTAGTGTTGAATTGTGCTAAAAAAAAAAATCCAATATAGCATATATTTACTCACAACACAAGAATAAAGTAGTGTATCCCAACATAAATTATTAAATTACCTTCAAACAAAGTTATATACAAATGGGTAAAGTTACTTAAGATAATCAAATATTAATTGTATTAATTAGAAACCACAATTATCTAAGTATACAATAAAATATGGATCACCTGGAATGTCATGGTGATCCCTCAATGGAATACATTTCATACGTAACACAGCAAAACATTTTATGGACATGCCTAATTAAAAACTCAGTGTAAAAAGAATTAACATATCAATTGTTAAACATTTATGGGAAAAATAGCAGAAAATGTAGGTTTGTAATGGTAGTATGTTATTTAGACTCTTGCCTTCCATTGTTTCTTTATTGCTTATCCAGTCTCTCTTCCCATTCCTCCTGTAACTGATTTCTGTAGTTAGCATGCAATATTTTATATGATCTACTAATTATTCCTCTTTTAACAACAGCTTCTGTTCTAGATTCTGCTAAAATCTCTAACAGTGCTAATCTTTTACTTAGGATCCCCCCTAGTCCTTTCTCTTTGCCTATATTCTGATATCAATCCTTGCTAGGGAAGGCAGTCTCTAGTCTGCAGCCCAAATGAATTCTTGACCTTTTCCCATTCTATTACCTTTACCCTCTCTAATTATTTGCTCTAAATATCTTGGTTCCTTTGCTAGCTTTCTCCGGTAAATTGTCTGTGCCGCTAATTGCAGTTATCCCTATATAAGTCAGCTAAGAGAACATTGACCATAAGTATGAAAGGGATCTCTGGCAGATCAAAGGCATCATTAAAGGGGGTTGAAACAGAACACTGCCAACTTCTGATTAATAACAGGAAGCTAAAAAAGTCTACAAAAAGGTGGAGATCTAATACAATTAAGGAAACTATAAGTCATTCTCCTAAGAACCACATGAACAAACACAGAAAAGATGAATGAAGAAATGTAAAACATTAAACAGTAACATTAACATGTAAACAGTGTCAGAAAAGACAGATTGGAAGCATGTAGATTGGTCATAAAGGAAAGCTCTTCATATCCAAAACTGTTACTGAAAAAGTCAAAGAACAGGTTGTAAAGGATAAAGAATGACTTAAGCATAGTGGACAATGTAGAAAAGACAGACGTTAACCTAATAATAATATTATTCAGAAATCACTGCAAAGAGCTATGACAGGTCATCAGAAGGAACACATAAGGTACAGCAGAATGTTAATTACGGAGCATTGAGAAAATAAAGCCCCATGTCATTTTCAGTCAAAACATCAAGGGGGATCATGTACAAATAACCATGTTTAACATTCACTGGAATCATTTAACTGTGTAAGAGAACTGGCCCTTCACTGACCCTTCACAGCTACAACACAGACGAGAAGGCTAAGGGTAAATATAATATACATGCACAGTTCAGCATAGTCAATCAACCTGTATATTTTGGGAAGGAAGGAAAAAGTTAGAGTGCCTAGAGAAAACCAACACATACATAATGGGAATAATTAAAAAAATAAAAACTGACACAGACAGCAATCAGATTTAATATCTGACATTTAGTAGGGCAGTATGTAACAGAGTAGATCAACACCAGAGAGTTCAGGGATGAGGAAGAGGAAGTCTTAAGGAGGAATACTGAAACACACAGCCATTAAGTCTAAAAAATACTGAAATACACAGCCATCAAGCCTAAAAATCACCAAAACATACAGCCACCAGTCTACAAATCACTGAAACACGCAGTCATCAAACCTACAAGTCACTGAAACACACAACCATCAAGCCTAGAATTCACTGTAGCACACAGCCATCGAGTCTACAGATCTGTAAAACACAATGTGTTTGAGTCTACAAATCACTGTAACAAACTGGCTTCAAGTCTGTAAACCACTGAAACACACTGCCATTAAGTGCTGCGTGTGGACATAATCTTCCTCTGAGATTGCTGCATCTTGAATTACTCAAATTAATCTACCCTACATCCACCCATCCCACTATTTTCATATCTTTAAAGGTATTCATCCTTAAATCACTTCCTCCCTCCACAACAAACACAGCATTAGTTCACCCATGGCAACCAATCTACTAAACAGACATTCCCCCTCCAATTTCAGAAATTCCTACTCTTGAAACAACATACAACACTCTGCATACTTACAGTAACCAACTTTCTCATACAAGCATGCATAATCCTATCAGTCTTTAACAGCTATACGTAGCAATTACATAAGATCATTTCAACCTCCAACGTCTTTTATTATGCAGTTATCTAAATGGTGGAAATTTTCATAGGTAGATTCATATATATTTCAAAGCAACTTAGTCTTCGGACAATATATGCCTTTGTGTATCCACCATCAGGCTGTAGTCTCTTTCTCATGTAGGGCCAAGACACTCAATCATGGTGTACAATTGTGGGTATCCATCCAACCATCTAGGTTCCATTTGAAGAATGCAAGTGAATTACACTGTTTAACGTGTAGGAGAAATCTGTCTCTCCACTGTGTTTTGTTTGTTGGTGAAGATTTAGGTCACTGTTTCTGGTGTTAGAGGAAGTATTAGACTTGCAGAGATACAGCAGATCAGGTGTTCTGTGACTCGGTAGGCTGGATATAGGTCTCCCCTCAAAAATCACTAGGATATTGAATAAATGGACAGTGTTTCCAGCCTCTCCTGGTAGCGTAGGATCTTTATACACATGATCTTCTTGGTTAGGAACCTCAACGGCCTTTCTAGTTATTTCATATATCTGGTGAGGGATATCCCAAGAGAGGCACTGTATCCAATAATTGGCCTAATCAATGCTGTATATAAGGGATTGACGACTTCTTTAGATCTGGATGATATTCCATTGGTTATTAGTTGTGTTAAGTAGAAGAATTTCCTGGCTACTATTGTCACATGATGATCAAAAGATAGGGAGTCATCAACTGAAGTTTCAAGGTCCCTAATTATGCTTTCATTTTGTAGTGGTGTTTTAGCAATACAGTATGCTGACGGGAGGAGTTGTCTATCAAATGCAAAAATACTGCATTTTTTTAACATTTAATTGTGACCTGTTTCTTAAAACCCTGTCCAACAATTAAGAAGATAAACACAGAGTACCTCAAAATAGAGTGTATATTTAAAATATTCTAAAACTTAAAACTATTGCAACAACTTTTACTTTGAACAAGGACATCAAACCTAACCCTGGCCCAGCACAAAGTAATAACTGTATTACTGCAAATTTACTATGAATGAACAAACTTTTTAAAAATAGCAAATTCATATGCCCAACTAATCACCAATCAAAACCATGAAAACACATTTGTAGGGGGAGCCAGACCCCTAATTTGGGAGCACTGCTCCTGTAGCCCTACCCCCCCAAGGTAATACATACTGGTAAAAAAGAAAAAATGTGAAAAAAAATAAAATATTCACCTTTTCCCTGTTCTCAGATTCACAGAATCTAACACAAAAGTATAAATCCCACAATAAAGCAAGCTCTGACATACAGTGATATCACCAATATGAGAAGATGATCTTAATAAAGTAATATTATAAAAATTGCCAGAAAAGCACATGATAAACAGTAGTTATCCCATTACCATGCAAACAAAAAGCAACTGACCAGTGCAAATGGCTCAACAGATCTTATAAACATATGAATTTTATCCAACAAGTGGTAGTGGTGCTAGAGAGGCAGGGTAGAAGACTGAGTGGCCAATGTCTGTTTGTCCATCCTGGGGGTGGGGTGCAGGCTAGGTCCATTTCAAACCAGGATTAAGATCCTGGTGAGCTCCACATAACTCTTAGATGGGAGGTTGTGAATCATGCTTGTAACTCCCGAGAGCAGCCTTAGTGGAGCTTGCAAGGTTGTAGTGGAGTGGTAGGGTTGGGGCATACACTCTCTAGCAGCAGTATGAAACTGCACCAGCATCCTTTTTCTCCTTACTGGTCCAAGATGAAGGGAGACTAGAGCTCAGGGGAGGCTAAGATTATCTAGTAGACTTGATGAACAAGAAAAAGGAGCTAAAAAAATCAATCATGCACCTTTCAGTCATTATAAATCAAAATGATGTCTCATTTCCACAAGATTGGATTGATACATGTCACCAAGGAGTGAGGTTACAAATCTAACCACAAAAATTCTGATGGGTCCCTGCATCACAACTTCTGAGAAAAGGAGGGCCAATGGTCAACAGGCATTAAAAACTCATTCAGAAAGAATGGACGAGGCACAAGTTTAAGAGGAGGGTTAGTACCTGTACTGTTTTAAAATGTCCATTCCATCCTCTACTAGTCCAACTGGTTACCTAGACAAGACGTGTCATCATGAGTCATACACCTCACAAACCCCACTGTCCCCACAGTCCGTCTATTTCCACTAACTCTCTCATAGACTAAGTTGCAAAGCTTTCCCTTAAAATGTCAGTGCACCTCATACGAACTTGTCTATGTTCTCCACCTGTTTTAGTTTTCCTTTCTTGTCTTATCTTCAGTACATCTTCAAGATTATCTCTACTAAACATACTGTATAAACAACCATCATATGTTACTACCTGCTATACTTTTAATTGTATATCTAAACCTCTATGCTTATGTAAATATGTTATGCCATCATATGTTATTATCTACTATATTTTTATAAGTGAATGTGTAAACCACAATGTTCATGTAAATGTCTTATGTATAGTATGTTAGCAATTGCTCTGGAGCTTTTCCCCCCGGGCCTCCACTGAAAATGGACAGCTCTGTCCAGTCGGACCTCCCTGGTAAACAAATGTAAAATAAATAAATAATAAATAAATTAATTAACTAATAAGAGGCTTCCTGACATCTTTTTCCTGACTTCCATTGCACATAACCTGTATAGGAGTTCAAGCAGGGCTTGCTGTAATCATAAATCTGCAATGTTACACATTAATACCAGATCACTATCTGCAATTTGTCTTTGTAATCAGGAAGACAGTCACCGGTCATGAATCAATAACAAGGTTCCACTGAGTAACTGTAATATTGTAAACCACATGCTATAATGTACTGTAATTGCTTCAAAGTATTCCATCCAGTAAATGCAGAATTCCTACAAAACGTATGAGGCTAGTTCAAACAGTTCAAACAGCTGTAGTTACACTACAGTTGTGAATGTGTGAACATCTAATAAATAAGTGCCATGCTAGCCACCTGGTGGAGTGAGCATTGGCTCTATGTGATGGTCACCGTTGTTGTGACACTCTGACTACATGTACACAATGGGAAATTGTGGACTGATGCCAATATCAATGCTGCTCTGGTGACTATAACTGTGTTGCATTATTTTGACAGTTTATTTTCTGTGACTGACATCATAGTGTACAAGCACTTTTTTGTTTATTTTAATGCATGCAAACTGGCACCCCTAAACTAGGTCTTTTGCACTGTTTATGGGGATTCTAGCTTTCCTTCCCCTCTGAGTGTTATGAAGTAATTCCTGAAAGTCCCATACAGTACAGATGGCATCGTGGCAATGAAAATAACTACTGAACTACAATCAATTTTCCTGGTGATTTGAGAAAACAAATGTGTACAGAGACTGAGTTACTTCCAAAAATATGTCTATTTTTATCTGAAAAGAGTTCGGTTGCAGCAAAAGAAACTTAATGCAATGTAATGTATATGTAGAGAAGTAAGCAAAGACATGCAGGGCATACAAGATAGTGTATGCACTTTGTCTGTTTAATAAAAAAAAGATATGCAGTCTTTCATACAAATGCAGCCCTGTGTTACATCTAGTCTAGAGAATTAGCTGCTTAGTGCATTAGAAAATGCCATTGTCAGAGATGCAGTTTAAAACTGGAGTAACTGATTTAATAGTATAAAAATGTCTGTGCAGCAGACATCCTTGTTATCATTTGATTTAGATAATGAACAAACTTTACTTGGTCCAAAGTGGTACATATGGAAAGACATTTTGCGAACAGTTACTGCTGCAAATTTACAGAAAGTATTCCATTTAATATATATTACATACACCTGGAGAAAAGGCAAATGCAATATGTGATGCATTGGCATATAAAACTGACCAATAACCTGATGTAATGTCAAAGGGTACTACTTACCTGTAACTAAAGAGAAATACACAATTTGAGATATGAGTATTTAGAAAAGTGCCAGAGACCAATAAAATAATACCAATGTATCAAACACTGACAGTGAAATTAAAACTAGAATAATACTGTCACATATCCATATTGTTAAGAAGAACACTCAAAGGGACCTAATAAGGCACTTAAAGACTTACAGGTTGGCAAGATACTACAGCTTTTAGTGGAACAGATAAAAATAATAGAACAGAACCTGTAACATGATGTACATACAGTAATATACAGACTAATATACAGTTTAAAAGTATAATTAGTGCTTTAGGAAGACTACACAAATCCACAGACTAGTTTGGTATGTGTAATTTATAGTAGTAACTTTCCCAAGAGTAGCCTAGTCCAGTAAAAGAAATAGCACTATCCTTGTTGCAAACTTAATCATTCTACTGAATGATGCATATCAAAACTTCAAAAACATGACAAACTGAGTAAAAAGAGTTGTGTACTCACCATAATGTTGTATGTGTTGTCCATTTTCATTCTTCCTCAGTTGATGGGTTGCAGATCTGACTTGGATCCAACTCGGACGCTTCTTCCAGTTCCTCAGATCCAAACCTTTAGAGCTCCTCTTTTTATCCATAATGTTCTGCCAGCCTAACATACCTCAGATCAAGTTTGCTGCCCATAGAAGACAATGGATAATACCTTATGAGAACTCAAAAAGGTACAGAATAAAAAAAGAGCTGGAGCTCAAACAGGGACCAACATTTCCCAAAACGATATCCTTAGGCCTCTCTAGGAGCAAAGGCAAGTGGGCTAAGAGGGCGGGAAGATGAAGAAGAATGGAAATGGGCTTCACTGATGGAACATTATGGTGAGTACATAACTTTTTATCTGATGTTGTCATTTTCATTCATTCCTAAACTGAAGGGGCAGAGTCCCCAGCTAAATGAACCTTGAGTGGTTCTCACGGAAGGATATTCCAGAGTACCATGGAGCCAAAGGCAGCTCTGTTCCTAGAAATCAAATCTAATTTGTAATGAGCAATAAAAGTATGAGCATTGGACCAAGTGGCAGCTGCATAAATGTCATCTATGGAAGCCTTTGACCAAAAGGCTGAGGAGGCCTCCATAG
The DNA here is from genome assembly GCF_019279795.1 of Protopterus annectens. Taxonomy (NCBI): domain Eukaryota; kingdom Metazoa; phylum Chordata; order Ceratodontiformes; family Protopteridae; genus Protopterus; species Protopterus annectens. The sequence goes on from NC_056728.1 coordinate 19,016,710, forward strand.
ACCTTGTGAAATGAGCTCTAGGGGGGCTTAGGTAAGGATAATCCTCTTTTAGTACAGACAAAGGAGATACAAACCAGTGTAACTTTGGAAACTGACTTGCCCAATTTCTTAGGTGAGAAGGATACAAATAACTGGTCAGTCTTATGGAAATCTTTGGTTCTGTGGAGATAAAAACAAAGTTGTCCATGCACATCAAAAAAAATGGAGCATGTACTCTCCTTTATTTGAGAAATTTGGAAAAAAAAACTGGGAGGTTAATGATCTAGTTAATGTTGGACTTAGAAGCTATCTTAGGCAAAATTAGTCCACAAAGATACCTTATCTTTGTGGAAAACCAGGTAAGGAGGCTTGGAGGATAAAGTCTGGAGTTCAGATACTAGTCTAGTTGATGTGATAGCAACTAGAAAAATGGTTTTCCAATACAAAAAATTCAGATCTGATCTTGTTGAGGGCTCAAAGGAAGTTTAGGTCAGAGCTTAAAGCACAATTGTTAAATCCCAAGGAGGAGGAATAGGATCCTTTAGTGGAGTTCTAAGTAAAAAAAAACTCCTTTGAAAAAGGTATTACATAATTTAAATGAAGCTAAGTTAGAATTATTTTCAACTACGTGGAAATTTGAAATGGCAGCCATAGAGACTTTAATAATAGCAAAGCTAGCCCTTTCATTGAAAATTGCAGCTAAAAAAAAAAAACAGCTGGTACAATGGTAGAAAGGGAGTCCAGATCCCTGTACTGGGCCCAGAACACAAATCTCTTTCATTTATTTTTTGTAAATCTTTCTAGTAGAAGCTTTTGAGAAGATAAAAAAAAATATGACTTACTGGGGAGGGCAGCCTGGACTGTCTAGCAATTAGTGCAAATGGAGAAATCACATACAGTCAGTTTAAAGCCTGTTATGTCCAGATAAGTCATACCTGTTGGGTGAGACAGGAGGTCTGGATTGGGATCCAGAATCCAGAGTTAGGGTAGAAGGTGAGACCAGAGGAAGGGGAAACAAATCTGATGAGGTCAAAAGGGTAAAAATGAAGATCACTGTGTTCTTCAACCAGTATGCTTTCTGCAGAAATTTGGGAATGAGAGGTTATGATGGGTAAGCACAGAGAAGACTGGTGGGCCAATCATGGGCCAGAGCATCCCTTGATAATCTCCCATTGGAGGGGATCAGGAAAAATAACCTGCTGCACTTGTTGTTTAGGGGAGAAGCAAATAGATTGCAGCATGTCTGACACCATCAACAGTAAATTCTCTCTGCCACTTTGAAATTGAGAGACCACTTGTGAGGCATCAGAATGGACCTGCTTAGTTTGTCTACACTCAGGTTGGCTTTCCCTAGTTTGTGCATTCCTATTAGAAAGTGGCTGAAAGAGACCACCCATTGCCAGACTCTCATAGCTTCTTTACATAGCAGATAAGATTTGTTTTCTCCCTGTTTGTTGATGTACCAGACTACTGACATGTTGTCTGAGGACTGCCTCATTTCCAGGATATTGATATGCATTTTGGCCTCTTTTGGCAACCATGTACCTTGGACTGTCCTTCCAAAGTAGTGCCCCCACCCTACTTGGTAGGCGTCCATGGTCACTGTGGCCATGGGCAAGGGAAGGACAAATGGATGGCCTTTGGAAAATTTGTTTAAGTGAAGCCACTAAAAAATATATCTTTTGCAAGCTTGTGTGATCTTGCCTAGGGGGGTTAGAGGCTGCTGAAGAATGAACCACTGTACTGACAGGGTCCATTGCAGAATTCAAATGTGAAACCTGACTAAAGGGACTAGGGTGATAGCTGCTGCCATAGATCCCAAGGCTTGTAAGATTAGTCCTGCTGGAAGAGGAGAATGCAGGATTACTTCCTTGACCTGGGGACTGTGCATCTGTATTCAAGTTGGAGGAAGAGAGGCTATCCGATTGGCCATGTCCAGACAAGCACCTATGAACTCCAGGCTCTGCACAGGTGTGAGCAGTGATTTGCTGTAATTGACTGCGATGCCTAAATAAAGATACAATTGGAGTTAGTAGTATCTTGCCTGTAGGAGTAGATGCCTGGTTGGGGCAATTAGGAGTCAATTGCTTAGGTATGGAAACACTTGGAATCCCAGCAGTCTCACATGAGCTGCTACCACCAACATGCATTTGGTGAACACCCTGGGGGCTGTGGTAAAACCAAATGGCAAGGTTCTGAACTGGTAATGACTGTCTCTCACCTGGAAGCGCAGATATCTTCTGGAGAGTCTGCTCATTTTGATGTGATAGTGTACATCCTGAAGATCTGTTGAGCACATCCATTCATTCTTTCATAATGGAGACAGAATGGACTGAACCATGATCATCCAGAATCTTGAATATTTTATGAACTGGTTTAGTTTGCTGAGATCCAGGAAGGATCTTAAGTCCCCTGTCTTCTTTGGCAATAAGAGGAATCAAGTAGGTTCCAGATCCTGCCTGGTCTGGGGTGCCCTTCTGCATGACTCTTTTTTCTAGCAGCTTTTCTATTAATAAGGCTGCTGCTTCCCTCTAATTGGGTGGAACATTGGGGATTCTTTTCATTCTTGTGGGGGAATTTGGAAAAATGGTATGATGTAAGCTTGATATAATTCCTCGCACTCGGGAATCTTTTTTTATGGATAGCTAGGATCTTTACTCCAGAAACAAATGCCCCCTGACTGCCTCCAGAGGGCAACAGTTGGCAGCCACTCAGGAGCACTGATAGGGTTTGTCTGAAAAGGAATCCCAGAAACTCTAGTTCTGTGGGTCACCTCTGCCATCTGGGCAGTGTCTTTCATTAGAGTTCTCCCCTTCTGCTCCTGAGATGACTATCCCATCGTGACCCTGGGATTTATGGGACCACATCTTTCTAACTCCTCATTGATTCTGGGAAAAGGGTCTTTGAGGGGTAAGAAAACATATCCCTACAGCAGACAAGGTCTTTCCTTCTTGCTCACATCTGGCCAAATAAGGAAGATCCATCAAATGGAACATCAGACATGTCTCTTGCTGTCCTTGGGAGGAGCTACAAATTTGTCTGGACACTTAGGGATGGTTCTACAGTATCCAGTTCCTTCCATGCTTGGCAAGAAAAGAGATCTATAAATTCATCAACTGGGTGGGTGGGTGAGGGGGTCACTCAAGACATTGCCAAGCCAGAGCTGAAAGCCTTCAGAAAGTGACTCCTCTTTAGAAGGGGTATTGAAAGCCCAACCACCTTTTGTTTTAAGAGATCTAGAATGTCTCCAAATGAGACATCTTCATGTAGAGATCTGGGAGACCCTTTCCCCACATGACAGATTCCTGACAGGAATCTAATTGTCTTCTTTTACATGTTTGCTTTCAAGGGACCTCATCAGTGGGATGGTCTGGTGAAGTATCAGAAGAGATGGGTCGAGTCCTGTGGGACTGGCTGGAGACTTGAATGGGCTGGCAGTCCCAGTGAAATGGAAGATCATGGCTCAGACAAAAAACTAAAGGAGGTAAAGTCATCTGATCCTAGGGGGTAGGGATTTCCTTTCCCTTGACAAAGAGAAGGCCCTTTCCATGATCTCAAAGACGGAGTGCTTGGGGGAGGTGACAGAATTAGTAAAGCCTAACACAGAATTAAATAATTTTAGCAAAACTCAGTCTTTTAACTAAAAGTTCACCAATAGCTTGAGAGCAAAAGGATCTACATCTGTAGTGATGTGGCAGCAAACAAGATCTGGGTTAGGCTGACAGGGCATTATGGGTAAAGGGAGGAGCTCAGGAGTTTTGGATCTAAGGATCTGGAAGAAGAGACTGAGTCAGATCCGAATTAGATCCAAAACCCATCAGTTGAGAAATGAATGAAACATACAACATCATATGTATGTATTATACCCACAGAAAACATAAATCAAGTTGCAGTGAATAAGGAACACAAGAACAAGTCGTAAATACCAGTTATCGCATTATTATAAAATTAGTATAATTATTAGGCCCTATAACTCTGTGGATACTATTATACATGCTAAAAAAAAAAAAAGACAGCCAGAAGTGACAGTTTATGTACCGAACACACTTGTGTCAGTAAGTCTATCTCAGAAGGTGTAATGAATATAACTGCCATCGATGTCTCCAGTTCGCATCCAGCACTATTCTTTAAAAAACTGTAACACAAAAATCAACACCTATAGTATAAGCCTGCAACTGCCACTTAAATGAATATCTGAAACTAACATTACAGCAAAGGATAACAAAATCAAGCCAGAAAAATGTTTATATATTTATATTTGCAATTTATTTACTTACTTCCATACTTTTACTGACCTTCTAGGCTCATGTTCAATTCTTAAGGGATACTCAAAGTGGTATTTATACAAATGGGGCAGGTTTGGTGTGGTAACTAGGGAAATTCCACATTCTTTTCTGTAAGTACCCAAACTATCACTAAAGCAGGCAGATGAGATCTTAATTTAATATCTTTTCAGAAGGCTGGCAAATCAGATGTACAGCACCCTCCTTGCTGTGCCACCATCAGAACATGATTTCTGATCTTTTTAGTTATGAATCCCTGAGGTCTCTCAAGCTGTCTTATATGTTTAGATGAATACATGCCAAAAGGTGCACTGTATTCAATAATGAGCCTGACAAGATATGAGTAAAGGGGAATATGGACTTCTTTTAATCCTCTATTAGCTAGAAAGCATGGTACAGTGCTTGTATGCTGGCCCTTTGTGAATGTTTCCATACACTGGTGCCCTCCTGTAGGTTCATAGGTGTGTACTAGGATAACAACCACAAGGGCCTTTTTAAGTCTAGCAACGCATTCCAAATTTCTGATAAGTTCTGGTACCTTTGACATGTGTAAGCAGGGTCTTGGAAGTTGAAACATTTACAAGCAGGGGCCTGGGAGATTAAACATTTACAGGCTGCTTGTGCCCATTAGAGTCATAGGGGCCAAACCAGTGCTGAATATTCTGTTCCCCATCCAATTGTCCAAGTTGCACTTGAATTGGGTTAGGGAGGAACTCTGCTTCAAATTGATGGGGAGTATGTTCTAGTGAAGGGGTAGTCTTTTGGATACATACCTGTCTCTCCAGCAGGTCCTATTTATATTAAAGGCAAGGTTTAAATCTTCAGAATTAGTAATTCTGGTGCTGTTTGTTTTGCAGATATGCAGGAGGTCCATCAGGATTGGCTCTGACAATTCCCTATATACCAGGCATAGCTCTTCCCTCAACAGCCTGTAGGAGACAGAATACAAGGATAGGTCCTTGAGGTGGTCTGCAAAGGACATGTTACTTATGCCCTGTATTCTTTTAGTGAGGAACCTCTTTGGACATTCCAATTGTTGGATGTGCCTGGTTAGGTACATTGTACTCAATGATAGATCTGATGAATGCTGAATTCAGTGGAACAATAATTTCCTTGGACAGAGATGCCATACCTTTGTTTGTAAGTTGCACAACATAGAATGATTTCCTCACTACAGTAGACATATGCTGGCCAAAGGCTAGATAACTGTACATGTGTGTCCTGAAGTCCTTGACTACTAGGTCAACTTTTAGGGGGTTGAATGACTTCCCAAAGGATACTATTATTAATTTCTTGACATTTAGTTTTAGTCCATGACTCTGAAACCAATTATTTGTCTGTGTAAGGCCTTCCTAGAGAAAATTTGTGTTGGTGGGGGATTCAAGGACTGCTCCTTATTTGCAATCATCTGCAAATTTAGTCAGCAGTCCTAGAACCATTCCTTGAGAGACTCTGCTTGTGAGGCCTCTTTGTAGAGGTGGACTCCTCAATTGTAACTTCCTGGGTCCTATCTGTGAGCCAGCTATCTATCTATCGGGTGACATAAGGGTTTATACCTAACCTCTTCAGTTTGTCAACAATGCCTGGGTTGGGTATTGTATCAAATACCTTGAACAGGCTAAGGCAGATAGTGTGAACTATTTTACACTCATTCATTGATTTGGTGACCTTCTCAAAGAAGTCTGCCAGGTTGAGTTGGCACGACCTGCCATTGACGAAACCAAACTGGATTGGATCCAGTGTCTGGAAGATTCCTATTTTATTAATTGTCATTTCCAGGATAATTCTTTCCATGGCTTTGCATAAGAGACTAATGAGACTTACAGGTCTGTAGTTTCCAGGGTCTGTAGATGATCCACCTATGTGCAGAGGGATGACTGTTGCTGCTCTCCATTCACAAGACATGAAGCTTGTTTAGAGGCTACAGTTAAACAGCAATTCCAGAAGGCCTGACAGGTCATGTTTCATGATATTTAGAAAACATCCTGGAATACTGTCTGGGTCCATTGATGCAATGTTCTTGGCCTTAGAGATAGCATTAAGGACCTGTTCCCTAGTGGTAGTAGGGAGAGTTATATTTGATGGTATTTCCTGTGGGTTCCTATCAGAACATCGAAAACTATAAATAGTGAAAGACCTAAAGGCCAAAAATGCCAGACCTCAATATGCTTTTGTGAGATCGCAATACACTGAAGATTGGAATATTTGCCCTTTCCTCACTGTAGTGCGATCTTGGAGTTGGTATATATATTTAGCTGCAATAACAAGTTTGAATTCCGGCATTTTTGACCTTTAGGTCATTCACTATTTATAGTTTTCAATGTTCTGATATAGACCCTTTCCTGAGGGGAGGTTGAAGGGGGAGGAGAGAGAGAGAGAGAGAGATAAAATTGAGCTGAATTTGCTGGCCAGTAGATTTGCTTTATCTTCTGGATCAGTACAGGTAGTTCCATTAACAATGAGCTCTGCATACAATTATACATTATCTTTGAGCTTGCTGACATAGCTAAAGAATGCCTTGTGATTGTCCTTGGTCCAGGAGGCAAAATTTAACACAAATTTGGTTTTGGTAGACTTTATTTGTCCTCTGAGTTGTCTGTTTGTTTAGTTTAATGAGAGTGCTTTTACTCAGCTGGGTGCTCACCTAATTTTTGCCATGATTTTCTTCCTTCTGTTACACAGCCTATTGATGTTGCGATTCCACCAAGGTGGATTGTTTTCTGAGTTAGTTATGTACTTCTTCCTGATGGGTACAGCTGCCTCTTTGTAGCTACATGCTTGTCATAGCTCTCAACTTCTTAGCACAAAAAATCTGGACAAAGCCAACAATAATGGGGGACAAAGCACCAAAAATAGGGACACATTTTAAATACTGCTAAAGTTGTTATAATAAGTGTTAACATGCATTTTCTGAATGATATGAAGTCTGAAACACAAATGCCTGTCATTATTTCGTGAATTTTATCCTCACTGATTGTCACACAAAACCAGAAAACCAAAAATTTTATGAGGAACAGACTAAAAATATGAGGCAAAAATCTGGACAGTTTAGAGGTATGATGACAGCAGTATTCACAGGATTTCTGGGGGCTTAACATTTTGCCAGATCATCAATTAATGGTAGGAAGTTAGCCTTAGAGTGGTTCCTGAATGTCTAGGGTTAGCTGAGGTTCCAGGCTTTTTTTTTTTACTTCAGAGGAGACCATTTGGTGGTCTGACCCTTACCAGAAAAGACATTACACTAGACAGTGTGAAGCACTCTCCCATATTAGTGAGGACCAGATCCAGTATGTTTGCACCCCTGGTTGGTGTATTGGCAATCTGGTCCAGAGACCTTTTTACAAAATCCAGGAATCTCTGTGACTGGACATTTGGTGTCATATATGAATCCCAGTTAATTGTAGGGTAATTAAAGTCACCCATGAATATGGCATTAGGTTGGAGGGTGAGTGTTTCCAATAAGTTTACATACATGTTATGGGTTTTCTGGGTCATAGAGGGAGCCCTATAACTTGGAAGGAGGTGGTATTGGATTTTGTCTATGGTGATTTGAATGTGGAAAAGCTCAAATGCATTGTCCTGTTTGCCAGCTTTGAGGTGTATTTCTTTTTTCATGTAAGTTGAGATACCTCCACCTTTCGTCCCTGTATGTGTAGTAGGTGGTCTAAATGTGTGGAAAGCATTATAGCCTTGTGCTACCAGTGTGTTTTCTGCACCTTTATATCATGTCTCAGTGGGCGCACAAATGTCAACATTCTCTAGAGTGATGACGGCTTGTAGAAAGTGAAGTTTTTTTGTTTAAACTCCTAGCATTGAGCAGTAACACCTTTAGATTTTCCTGGTTTTGATTTGCTATGTTGGAAGTACTTTCAGTTTGGCATTGTCTAAAAAAAAGCACAATGGGGGAGGACAATGTTTTACCTAATATTCAAAAGCCTAGAGGGAAAGGTGCAGACCATCCATGGAAAAGCAGCGTAATCTGTTGACCATCTCCTTCCATGCTGACAAATATTGCACCCCCTTGGAATGCCACCATAAACTTATTAAAGTCAGTCATTTTCTGTTCATATTGTGGCATCATCCTTGGAGAAAGTAAAGTGCTGCTCAAGTACTAGTCTCATACCAACTGGGACACATATTCCAAGAATTCCAGAATGTCTCTCTTCATATAGTCTGGGGATGTACGTCGCAGGTCATTTACACCTACATGGGCTGTGACTGAGGCATACTGGTACTTGAGGTACAATGACCTGAGTGCATGCATAATATGGCAGATCCTGGCCCTAGATAAACAACTGACTGTAACTTTCTCCTTACTCATCCTAGCGAAAGGGACATCAGTGTGTCTCACAATGGAGTCTCCAATGACCAGAATTTTGGATTGTCAGATGGCTTGCCTTATGGGCTTAGAAGTAGAGGCTTCATGAGATATGGCTGTATGTGTTGATGTGGGTGTTGTTTTGGCTGCTGAGGGCATTTGTTTTTGTACTTCATCTAGGAGGTCTTTGGGGCTTAGGAAGGTTACATTTAAGTGCCTCAGCATATGTGGGTCTTTGTGTCTCCTTGGAATTGTGAGGGACAGGTGCAATATGTGTACTGCTGACAACCTGATTTTGGAGTGCTTTTATGTGAGAGCTTTCCCTCCAGTGAGACTGTGTAAATGCATCTCTCACATACTATATCAATTTGTTTGAGAATTAGCTGGTTGTTGCATTGCCACAGAATGCCCACATCCACCAAGCTGGTAACAGAGATACTGGGAAAGTTCATATCCATGGCAACAGTCCCTTTTTTACTGATTAGATGATTGCTGTGAGAAGATAAAGTAATGTCAGGATTATCTGATTTGCAACTGGGGGATTGCTTGTCACTGCAAACTAGTTGCACTGTATGCAGCTAGGTATTGGTGAAATTTCAAGGGTGCTTTTACAGGAAAAATGTCAACTCAAGGTGTCTACGTCTACACAGGGCACTGCCAAACACTCAAGGGGAAACTAATAAGTAGACCCTGATAATTTATGGAAGAAGTATTTAGGGAGGTATTCTGAAGTTAAGTTAGATAGGAGCTAATCACGCAATACTTACTGAAGAGAAAGAATTAGCCTTGTCAAGAATGATGAAAAGAGGGAATTCACCTGATTGGCTACTGCCTGGCTACTACAAGTGCTAGTCACACCACAGCTTCATACCGATAGGATATAATGCTCCTTTGCTTCTTTTCTCATCAGTAACAAAACAGTAGCACCAATCTCAAGATAAGAAGAAGGCCACAGGCTCTTTAATGATCAGCAGTCTTGTCCCAGATGATGCAAAGGTATGTAGGCTTATTGTAGCCTTTTCCTGGTAGATGCCTTGAATAGCAACCAGACCAATCAGGAAGGTCCAAAACAGACACTCACTGCCCAATCAGAAACAGTCAGGAATCAATGCACTCTGTTCCTTCTCTCGCCAGAAGCTAAATCTAAGCATAAATAATTCCAAGCTGGCAGTTAGGAAGTAGTTATCAGGCTTTCTGGTGGTCAGCAGTCTCCAGGAAATAATGTCCCTATGCGCCTTCTCTCACCAGAAGCAAAACAGAAACATTAATCCCAAGATAACTACTGAGAGGCAGGATGTAGGCTCTGCAATTTGGTTGCAATGGACTGGATGTCGTAATTTTAAAGGCACGATGGAAAAAATAGGTTAATATCCTAAGAGTTGCAGTGTGCACAGAGCAGTTAGTTATGAAATAGGGGGTATCTTAACCTTTAGTTATCTAAGTAAAGAGCCATTCATTTTAAAAGAGCAAGAAAGATTGGAAGGGGTGGACACCTTATATCTGGCTCTATAGAATACAGTTGAATGACTAATAAATTTAAATATCTGAAGGGAATGATTTCACAAAATTATAATTTTGTACTTATTCACAATAGCCATTGAAAGAGGAAAGGGAAGGAAATATGTGGTCAAATTAACAGGGGGGCAGACAACAAGAAAGACAGTTGAGTTTAAAAACACAACAGCAACAGACTGGGAGAGTGGAGGAAAATTTAATTTCTGTGTGACTCAAGAAACACAGCTGTGGTCTCTTTCCTTGTTTAAATATGAAATTAAAAGCAGAATACAAGTAAAACAGAGAGTAGAGAAAATAAACCACAATATACAAAACAAAAAGAAGACAATGAAGCGATTCAAAATACAATAAAGCAAAAACTATAGACCTATCATCCTGACTAGCCTTATCTGCAAGGCCACGGAGTGAATCATCGTGGATCTTATCAACAAAGATATAGGTAATCTGCAAACACTTGACCCTACTCAGTTTGGATTTATCAAAGGAAGATCAAGCCTGTTAAACCTGGTGGACTTCTTCTAGACAGTCACCAAGGCCCTGGAAGAGGGGAAATTTGTGCATACAGCCAACCTTGACTTAGCCAGGACGTTTGACACTATACCCCACTCAGGCATAATTGACAAACTCACCCTCATATTGTTAGGGGGGTCACCAAGTGTCTCACTGATAGAACCCATACAGTCAAAATAGGGGAATCCACCTCCAACAGCGGTCCTGTAACCAGTGGTGTTAAACAGGTATCAATCCTGGGACCTCTACTTTTTGAAATCTATTTCTCCAAAGTACAAGCAAAAACTAAAGGTCTGTGTCTGACAAAGTTTGCTGATGACTGCAAAGTGGGAGCAGTCATAGAATCTCCAAACTATGTCAACATCTTACAAGAGGGTCTTATGCAAACAAATGATTGGTGCCAAAGTCACGGCCTTAAACTCAATGCAAAAAATGTATTATCATCCCTTTAGGTAAGGGTGATGTTCCTGCTAACTACCACACCAATCATAACACCGTAAGTACGCACTCATTGGGAGAGACCTGGGTACACAGGTTGCCAGCAACCTTACCTTTAATTACCAAGTCTCCACAGTGGTAAGAAGGGTATTCTGTATTATTCCTCTCATAAGTAATGGAATTGCCTCCAGAAAAAAAAGAAGTTATAACCTCACTGCACTCTTCTCTCATCAGGACAATAATTGAGTACAACGCCCCATTTAGTATGTACCATTCCAAGCACATGCAACACTTGGAGAGACTACAAAGGTTCCTCCTAAGGAAAATTCAAGGTCTTCAGCATCTTTCTTATGTGGATCGTCTGAAATCACTGTCAGTTTATTCTGTTTCATAAAGACTACTCAGAGGTGGTCTCTGCCTTGCTTACAGGACAATCTCTGACCCTGCTTTATTGGAAATGTTGCATATTCACAAGGCAAATGGAACACAGGTTACTTGCTCTAAAGACCTTAACCTGGTATGTGACATTAATAGAACATGATGGATGGACAGATTTGTCTCCCAGAGGTTACCACACCTTTGGAACAGACTCCCACTTCATGTCAAACGGAGGACCGCATTTGCCCTCTTCAAATGCAATCTGGATGACTGGATGAGTAACCGTAAAATCACCTTGGGGGATCTACCTGTGTCTCTCTTGGACAGGGTAATAGGTGCTGGTCATGGAAACAAGAGTGACTTGGCTAGGCTTGTAAAGACTCTAGGACCATTAGCCTAGTAACTTCCTATGATCCAAACTAACCTTTCACTCACAGCAATCTATGGCAGAGTCTGAGTGAGCTTTACCAGTAAAGCCTTGAAATGTTTTATTTTACCCCTTAAATAGAAGGTTTAATTCCTAGACCCTCCCTCAGCTCACAGGTAATTAATCTTAATTGGCCTGTTCTAATTTCTGTGTGACTCACTGTAAACACAGTAGTGGCCTCTTAACTACCTAAAATATGCATTTAAAGTCAGAATGCAAGTAAAACACAGTATAAAGAAAATAAACCACAATATACCAAATAGAAGGCAATGAAGCAATACAAAATACGAGAAAGCAAAAAAAAACAAACAAAAAAAACTAACCTTTCCCGCATAGCAATCTAAAGGAGAGAGTGAGTGAGCTTTTCCAATAAAGCCTTGAAATGTTTTATTTTACCCCTTAAATAAGTTTAGTTCCTGGCTCCACTCTCAGTTCACAGGTAATTAACCTTAACTGACCTTTCTGATTTCTGTGTCACCCACAGAGACACAGCTATGGTCTCTTCCTAATTTAAATATGCAACTAAAAGTAAAACAGTGTAAAGAAAATAAACCACAATACACAAAATAGAAGAAGGCAATTAATACAAAATACAAGAAAGCAAAAACAAACCAAGCTTTCCCCTCACTACAATCTATGGGAGAGTCTGCGTGAACTTTTCCAGTCCCTAGCATAATGACTGCAATCACTGCCCTTCCCCAGGGACCTTCTCCTTGTGATAAGCAAGTTTTGGCTGCTTACACTTGTCTTCCCTAGCTAGCTTCTCCAGCATTCAGCTATCACTGTCTGGCAGTTGATGCAAAGGTTAAGACTGAGATATGGAGTTCCTGTAGTGCAGGGTTTGATTCCTGCAGCTTCCTGTGTGACCTTGAGAAAGTCACTTTAACTATGCATGTTAACAAATGGGTATTATTAACTGATCTCAGGTCATCTAGGGTATAATTAGGGTCATAAACCTTATGTTGTGGAGAAGACTTTTTTATTATTTATAGTTATTGGTGACTGCAGACAAAATATGATTCAACCAGGGAAATGTACAGAACAAGATAGCAATATCTATACAAAAACTGCTATCTTGTTTTCTACAGCAGTATCTATACAGATGTCAGAGTTGCCATTACAACCACTTAGATATATCGTATGATCTTTTCCCTGCTAGTGAGTATCTTTTGGCTATAACTGAAGATTACAGTACATATCCATTTATATAGCCATATGCTTTTATATCTGCAAATACTGTTATTCCAGACATGGACAGAGGTCTTCACTGTTTGGCACTGAAAACTGATAATGGACCACAATTTAATTGGAAGCAGTTTTTTTAGATGAACAAGTTTTTATGCAGAAGAATATATTACCTTTATTGGCAAAGGTTAATGGATAATTGATAATATTTATGTATATAATTTATGTATACACTAGGAAAAGCCATAAGAAATGGAAAAAACAGGAACACAACCTGGAAACAGTACATACCGAATTTATGAGATATTGCAGAGCAGCTCCACATAGTACAACAAAGCACTTGCTTACACAAATCCTATTAAAGGCTCCTTTGATAACAAAACTTCTATCACTTATTCAGTGTAAAATAGGTGCTGATCATATAATAATTAAATACAACACCAGGAAGAAGATAAGTATGAATTGGGAGTTTGTTCCAGAGGAGTGGCAATCTCTGGGAGACGTATGTGTCTATCCAGCATGTCCTGTTAATATTGCAGGCTACGTTAAGATCCTTGAGTGAGTGAATCTTATCTCATTTGACTTGCAGGTGTGCAGCATTTCCATTAGGCCAGGTTAAGAGACTGCCTCTCAGCAGCCTATAAGATACAGAGTACATTCACAGGACCTTCAGTCTGTCCATGTAGGTCATGTGTTGAAGGCCCTGAATTTTCTTGGTGGGAAACCTCTGAGATCTCTCCAGCTGCTACAGGTGTCTGGTGAGGTACATACAGAAGGGAACAATGTACTCTATTAGTGGTCTGATGAGGAATGAGTACAGGGGAGTTATAACATCCTTTGCTCTGAATGTGGTGCCATTACTTATGAGATGTGCAACAAAGAAAGCATTTCTTACCACTGCAGACACATGGTGATCGAAGTTAAGGTTGCTATCAACTTATGTTTCCAAATCTCTCACGACAGGGTTGAAGCTAAGGGGGGGGGGGTACTGCTAATATTGTAATTTGCAGGGACTTCCCCTTTGCCGAAAGGGATTATAACACATTTTTTTGTGTTTAGTTTAACTCCATGGCTTTGGCACCAATCATCTGTCTATGTAAGCCTTTTTTTGTATTATGTAAAATCAACGGCCAACTTCACAAAACAGTACCAATAACCACCAATTGAAGAAGTCAAGAGAAGAAAGAAATATATATATTCCATAAAATGAACGCTTTATTAAAATATCTGCGTTTTCATCCAAATATAGACTTCATCAGATTTAACAACCGTAGTAACCATTCCATTCCTATTTATACAAATTTAATTCTTCCTTAACCAATCATACCTAACCATAATTAAGAATGAACAAATCAGCATCAACATTTCATTAAAATCTCATTAATATATTTCCCCTTAAAAACATAAAATCTTTATTATAATTAAATAAATACAATTAAATTCTTAAAAACTAAGAAGTATATTGTGGTTATGTTTTCCAAATCTTGTGTAGCCTAGAATCAGATGCTTTGTGTATGTATGTATGTAAAAGTTTATTTAAAATACATTGTATAAATGAGTAGATAAAAAAATGAATTGTATAATCCAGTGGTTGGCGCCATCTACTGGTCATTTTGATTATGACTTTTTAATATTATATTCTAGCTGCTCTAAGTTTTAATAGTGGTAAGATGGAAATGTACTCGTTCAGGCCAGGGGTCCTATTGGCTTCTAAGGCTACTTGCCACCATAATTCTTTGTAGCCTATGTTCTCTTCCCATGGGCCCCCCCTAATATCCTCTTTTACTTGATCTAAAACAAAAAAATTAAATTGATTTTCTTTACAAGTCTTAGTGTGCCTGAAAAGTGCATTCGTTTCTTTACATTTTTTGATATCGTACATGTGTTCATAGATCCTCTTTTTCAGGGATCTTTCGGTTTTACCTACGTAAAACGAAGAACACTTTTTACAAATTGCCAAATAAACCAAGCCTTTAGAATCACAGTTAAAATAACCTTTGCTATACAGCCATAGTTCCCTACTGTCCAAATATACTTTCTCCAGATTTATTA
Source organism: Protopterus annectens (assembly GCF_019279795.1). NCBI lineage: Eukaryota > Metazoa > Chordata > Ceratodontiformes > Protopteridae > Protopterus > Protopterus annectens. The sequence continues at coordinate 19,031,795 of NC_056728.1, forward strand.
CAAATTCACATTGTCTACACTTTCCACATTTAAATGTCCCCACTTTACCTAAGTGGGTCCTATCACCTATTTTTCTTCCATTCCCATTTTCTAATATGTTTTTAATATTCAGAGAATTCTTAAACACAACTTTTGGGTTTGAATCAGATAGTCCTTCCAAATCAGTGAGGGTTTTAAATTTCTCCCATTCGTTTTGAAAAAGCTTCTTTACTTTCTTATTCAAAGTATTGTATTCTAGTACTAATGATTGTTCATATTTGTCCTTCCCCATTTTCATATTGTCACCATCATTAATTGTGTTTTCTCTTTCCCCTAGAATGGGCTTAAATCTTCCACTTCTTGCCTTAGTTACTTCCATTCTAAGTTCACTAACAAATTCTTTGGGATACCCTCTGTCTGTAAACATCATTTCCAATTTGTCACATTCCTTGGTGAAGTCCTCGTCAGAGCTTGTCATCCTTGATCCCCTGACGAATTGTCCCTTCACCAAGTTCCTTTTGCAATGAATTGGGTGCCCACTTTCGAAGTGGAGAAATGAATTAACATATGTATCCTTCCTGTATACCCTGGTCTCAAAGGCCTTAGAGGTTTTCCTAATTTCTATATCCAGAAAGGCAATGCTATTACTAGATGTAGAATGTGTGAACTTGAGAAAATTAGTTGTTTCTCCAATATATTTAATAAAATCATTTAATTTATCATATCCACCAGTCCAGAAAATTATTATATCGTCTAAAAATCTTTTATACAATTTGCAATATTGTATATCACCAGAAGGAAAAATGTATTTTTCCTCCCAGTTAGCGAGGACTAAGTTGGCGAAAGTAGGTGCACAAGCAGCTCCCATTGCTACTCCTTGTGTTTGCTGGAAAAACTCTCCATTATGGACCAAAAAATTATTTCTTAGAACCAGGTCCATTAAGCTTATGCACGCTACTTTATCCTCAAAAGACAAATTTTTATCACCATATACCTCATTTTCGAACATTCTAATTCCTTCCTCATATGGTATAGAACCAAATAAGTCTACAACATCGATGGTCACTAGTATTAAGTCCTTATCAAATAATTCAGGGACCAATGCTCTTAATAAGTCCCAAGAGTCTCTTAAGATGGCCTTTTTGTTCTTCCATATATGCTTTGTTTTAATATCTACAAACTTAGCCAAGGACGTCGTTTTAGACCCATCGGATGACACTATCGGCCTAAAAGGAGGGTCTTCACAGTTCTTGTGGATTTTCGGTATACCGAAAATAACTGGTATTTTAGGCTTGTTGGTTTTTAAAAAAGAAAACATCTTTTCATCTATTACCATTTCTAAAACCATGTCCTGTAGAACCATGTCAATCTTTTTATATGCCAAGTTTATCTCATTACGTGATATTATCTTGTATTTAGTTCCATTCATGAGGATGTCATTCATTTTACTCTCATACTGTATCATATCCATTATGACCACCCCCCCTCCCTTGTCAGGCTTCATTACCCTGACTTCTCCATTATGTCTAAGTTCGTTCAACATCTTTTTCTCTCCCTTATCCAAGTTATTTACATATTTAGTCTTTTTGTCCATTTTTTTGATTCCATCTTCCATCACTTTTTCAAAATTTCTAAGTTGCGCATGCATGGGAGGGTTGAAAGTGGATTTGTTTTTTAATATTCTTTGTTCCTCATTTATTTGTATGTTACTCCTATCTATACCATATTCTTCCTTTCTAAATAGTAATTCTAAGTTCATCTTTCTTAAAAAGATTTTTATATCTAATAATGTTTGCACCCTATTCCCTTTGACTGATGGAATGAACTTAAAACCTCTCTACAATAAAGAAAAATGGTCCTTTCTAAGCTCTACATTGCTATAGTTATATATAGTAAATCCATCCAGGGTATATTTATTACCCTCATTCACTATTTCATTTACTATGTTATTGGTTGGGGGTTCTACTATGTGTATTTCCCCCTTCCTCTTAGCCCCCCCCCCCCCTTGTGAAAATTTCCAAAATTTCTACCTTTAGGACTAAATCCATTATGTTGATTCTCTAATGGTGGAAAGTCAATGTCATAATCAGGGTTATAACTTTCTCTGTGGGATTCGTTGTCTCTTATACTGAATCTTTTTACTCCTTTCTGCTTATTATATTTTTGATATGTAGGGACTCCGTTATTAACTGGGTTTGGGTAACTTGTATTGTTCTCATACTCTATTATATCTCTTCTTAGTTTTTCCATCTTCCTTTCTACTAATCCTCTACATTTTTGGTCTATCTCTCCCTTTAAACTAAAATATTTCTGTCTCTCTTCTCTAATTTGAAATATTAAGTCCTCCTTAATGTGTAAATCAAGTTCATTAATTTGTTCATTAAGCAGTACTAAATTCCTCTCATTCGCATCAATAATGCATCTTATGATTTCTAAACCACAATTGTTAAAAACTTTTACTTTGAAAAAGTGATGGAAGATGGAATCAAAAAAATGGACAAAAAGACTAAATATGTAAATAACTTGGATAAGGGAGAGAAAAAGATGTTGAACGAACTTAGACATAATGGAGAAGTCAGGGTAATGAAGCCTGCCAAGGGAGGGGGGGGTGGTCATAATGGATATGACACAGTATGAGGGTAAAATGAATGATATTCTTATGAATGGAACTAAATACAAGATAATATCACGTAATGAGATAAACTTGGCATATAAAAAGATTGACATGGTTCTACAGGACATGGTTTTAGAAGTGGTAATAGATGAAAAGATGTTTTCTTTTTTAAAACCCAACAAGCCTAAAATACCAGTCATTTTCGGTATACCGAAAATCCACAAGAACTGTGAAGACCCTCCTTTTAGGCCCATAGTGTCATCAGAAGGGTCTAAAACCACGTCCTTGGCTAAGTTTGTAGATATTAAAACAAAGCATATATGGAAGAACAAAAAGGCTATTTTAAGAGACTCATGGGACTTATTAAGAGCATTGGTTCCTGAATTATTTGATAATGACCTAATATTAGTGACCATCGATGTAGTAGACTTATTTGGCTCTATACCATATGAGGAAGGAATTAGAATGTTCGAAAACGAGGTATATGGTGACAAAAATTTGTCTTTTGAGGACAAGGTAGCGTGCATAAGCTTAATGGACCTAGTTCTAAGAAACAATTTTTTGGTCCATAATGGCGAGTTTTTCCAGCAAACACAAGGAGTAGCAATGGGAGCTACTTGTGCACCTACCTTCGCCAATTTAGTCCTTGCTAACTGGGAGGAAAAATACATCTTTCCCTCTGGGCATATACAATATTGCAAATTGTATAAAAGATTTTTGGATGATATAATAATTTTCTGGACTGGTGGATATGACAAATTAAATGATTTTATCAAATATATTGGAGAAACAACTAATTTCCTCAAGTTTACACATTCTACATCTAATAATAGTATTGCCTTTCTGGACATAGAAATTAGGAAAACCTCTAGGACCTTTGAGACCAGGGTATACAGGAAGGATACATACGTTAACTCATTTCTCCACTTTGAAAGTGGGCATCCAATTCATTGCAAAAGGAACTTGGTGAAGGGACAATTCGTCAGGGGATCAAGGATGACAAGCTCTGACGAGGACTTCACCAAGGAATGTGACAAATTGGAAAGGATGTTTATAGATAGAGGGTATCCCAAAGAATTTGTTAGTGAATTTAGAATGGAGGTAACTAAGGCAAGAAGTGAAAGATTTAAGCCCATTTTAGGTGAAAGAGAAAACCCACTTAATGATGGTGATAACATGAAGATGGGGGAAGGACAATTACGAACAATCCTTAGTATTAGAATATAATACTTTGAACAACAAAGTAAAGGAGCTTTTTCAAAACGAATGGGAGAAATTTAAAACTCTCACAGATTTGGAGGGACTGTCTGATTCAAACCCAAAAGTAGTGTTTAAGAATTCTCTGAACATTAAAAACATATTAGAAAATGGGAATGGTAGAAAAATAGGTGATGGGGCCCACTTAGGTAAAGTAGGGACATTTAAATGTGGAAAATGTAGACAATGTGAATTTGTAATAAATCTGGAGAAAGTATATTTGGACAGTAGGGAACCATGGCTGCATAGCAAAGGTTATTTTAATTGTGAGTCTAAAGGCTTGGTTTATTTGGCAATTTGTAAAAAGTGTTCTTCGTTTAGGTAACACCGAAAGATCCCTGAAAAAGAGGATCTACGAACACATGTACGATATTAAAAAATGTAAAGAAACGAATGCACTGTTCAGGCACACTAAGACGTGTAAAGAAAATCAATTTAATTTTTTTGTTTTAGATCAAGTAAAAGAGGATATTAGGGGGCCCATGGGAAGAGAATATAGGCTACAAAGACTGAGATATGGAGTTCCTGTAGTGCAGGGTTTGATTCCTGCAGCTTCCTGTGTGACCTTGAGAAAGTCACTTTAACTATGCATGTTAACAAATGGGTATTATTAACTGATCTCAGGTCATCTAGGGTATAATTAGGGTCATAAACCTTATGTTGTGGAGAAGACTTTTATTATTTATAGTTATTGGTGACTGCAGACAAAATATGATTCAACCAGGAAATGTACAGAACAAGATAGCAATATCTATACAAAACTGCTATCTTGTTTTCTACAGCAGTATCTATACAGATGTCAGAGTTGCCATTACAACCACTTAGATATATCGTATGATCTTTCCCTGCTAGTGAGTATCTTTTGGCTATAACTGAAGATTACAGTACATATCCATTTATATAGCCATATGCTTTTATATCTGCAAATACTGTTATTCCAGACATGGACAGAGGTCTTCACTGTTTGGCACTGAAAACTGATAATGGACCACAATTTAATTGGAAGCAGTTTTTTTAGATGAACAAGTTTTTATGCAGAAGAATATATTACCTTTATTGGCAAAGGTTAATGGATAATTGATAATGTTTATGTATATAATTTATGTATACACTAGGAAAAGCCATAAGAAATGGAAAAAACAGGAACACAACCTGGAAACAGTACATACCTTTATGAGATACTGCAGAGCAGCTCCACATAGTACAACAAAGCACTTGCACACACATAAATAAGGCTCCTTTCATTTCAAAACACAAAACTTATCACTTATTCAGTGTAAAATAGGTGCTGATCATATAATAATTAAATACAACACCAGGAAGAAGATAAGTATGAATTGGGAGTTTGTTCCAGAGGAGTGGCATCTCTGGGGAGACGTGAAGGTCTATCCAGCATGTCCTGTTAATATTGCAGGCTACGTTAAGATCCTTGAGTGAGTGAATCTTATCTCATTTGACTTGCAGGTGTGCAGCATTTCCATTAGGCCAGGTTAAGAGACTGCCTCTCAGCAGCCTATAAGATACAGAGTACATTCACAGGACCTTCAGTCTGTCCATGTAGGTCATGTGTTGAAGGCCCTGAATTTTCTTGGTGAGAAACCTCTGAGATCTCTCCAGCTGCTACAGGTGTCTGGTGAGGTACATACAGAAAGGAACATTGTACTTTATTAGTGGTCTGATGAGGAATGAGTACAGGGGAGTTATAACATCCTTTGCTCTGAATGTGGTGCCATTACTTATGAGATGTGCAACAAAGAAGGCATTTCTTACCACTGCGGACACATGGTGATCGAAGTTAAGGTTGCTATCAACTTATGTTCCCAAATCTCTCACGACAGGGTTGAAGCTAAGGTACTGCTAATATTGTAATTTGCAAGACTTCATTTTGCGATGGATTATAACACATTTTTTTGTATTTAGTTTAACTCCATGGCTTTGGCACCAATCATCTGTCTATGTAAGCCTTTTTTGTATTATGTCAACACCACTAGGGGACACAGTGATTGCACCCAGTTTGCTGTCATTAGCAAACTTGGTAAGTCACAGGCTATCTATTTTTACCTGGACTTCTGAGAAATAGATTCCAAACAGTAGGGGGCCTAGCACAGATCTTTGTGGTATGTCACTGGTAACTGGTCTGTTGCTAGAGGTTGAATCCCCAACTTTGACTGTATGCATTCTGTCGGTGAACCAGTTGGCTACCCATCTAGTGACTAGGTGGGTGAGTGTCTCAATAATACCTGAGTGGGGATTGTGTCAAAAATCTTGGCTAAGTCAACATAGGCTGTATGTATTGTTTTGCCTTCATCCAGGGCTTTGGTGACATTCTCGAAGAAGTCCACCAGGTTTAATAAGCATGAGCTGTCCTGAATGAAGCCTAATTGAGTCAGATCAAGAGTCTGAAGGTCACCTATGTCTTTGTTGATAAGGTCCATGATGATTCGCTCTGTAGCCTTGCAGATAAGGCTGGTTAGGCTTATGGGTGTATAGTTCCCAGGATCGGTTGATGGATCCCCTTTGAGCAAGGGAATTATTATTGCTGTTTTTCCACTCTGCTGGGACAAAGCCAGTACTTAGACTGTGGTTGAAGAGAATGCCAAGTGGATCTGCTAGGTCCTGTTTTAGACCATTTAGTAGGCAGCCTGGGATGTTATCCAGTCCCATAGAGGCTGTGTTTTTGCCAATGGAGAGTACAGATACAACCTGCTCTTTGGAGACACTAGGTAGAGGACTGACGACAGGTATGCTTTGGGGTATGTCTGGTTGGGATGGGGGGGTGACGTTTGCACCAAATCTGTCAGCTAGCAGGTTGGCAATATCCTCAGGTCAGTATGAGTGGCATCATCTACTACTAGTTCAGCACAAAGCTGGGCCTTCCCTTTTAGATTTCTGACATAGCTAAGAATGCCTAGCGATTATCCTTAGCTGGGATGCTAGTTTAGCTTCATAACTGGCTTTAGAGGACCTCACAGATCTCTAATTTGCTTGTTGAAGCTGTGGAGGGTGTCCTTCCTCTGCTGAGTCAGTTCCCGTTTGTTCTTGGGCATTAGTTTCTTCCTCTTGTTTTATAACCTATTTATGCTTGATGTCCACCACGGTGGCTTGTTTTTTGTGTGAGGACTTTTTTTGATCCATTCAAGTAGAGCCAAGTCTACACATTTGTACAGGTGTTCATACAAGTCATTTCTGTACAGCTCTGTATAAGAGTCAATGTTGACAGTGGTATCAGAGGGGTTGAAACTATTTATGCCATCGCTTATGAGGCTATAATTTGCTTTGGAGACATTTTTCATCCTTTTTGCTCTTGGGGGGCTCAGGTATGATTGTTACTTTGAATGAGGCTGATTTATGATCAGACCTTACCAGGGATGGCAACACAAAGGGGGTAGTGCAGAGACCCCTATGTTGGTGAGTACTAAGCCTAGAACATTCAAGCCCCTTGTGAGGGTGCAGACTATCTGTTCCAAAGCATTTGTATTAACAAAGTCCATAAACCTTAGGACGAGTGTGTTTGTGCTCATATATGACTCCCAGTTGATGGAAGGATAGTTGGAATTACCCATGTCCTTAGTTTGACTTCCTCAATTTACATTTACATATTCTACAACAATGAGTAAGTAAAGTAACCCGACCATTATACTGGGATAGCCCATAAAAAGAGTAATTTCTGTAGACAGTTTTATCTAGCTACTAAATGAATAAATTTAAAGAAATAAGCTGTCTCTAGTCAGTCAGTCAGTTTTTCAGGTCCACGTCAGTTGAGTACATGCCAAATGGGTGTACTGATAGTGGAGGTATGGCTTCAGAACAGCTTGTTACTGAAAAGTCTTAGGGTGGGTTTCAAAAAACACATTAAGTGTCTCACTGTTCACTTACACAAAGGTGTCTTCTTGTTATGTAAAGTAGTCATGCAGGAGCTTTGACTTGGTAAATGGCAGCCATGAACAACAAAATATGCTCCACTTGTTGATCTAGAAGATTCTTTTTTTCTTTTACATAAAAGGATCACCGTTATAAAAGCCAGCAGAGTTGAACAGATAAATACAAAACATATCTTAAGTCAGTTCAGTGTATGTGAAGTTGAATATGCAATTTAGTCAGGTATGGTAAAAACACTGCCAGAGATGGAAAGGCTGCCAAAAAAATGCCCAATACTTCAACCAAAACCAAGAGACTTTATTTAGTGCTTTTGTCCTGTATCAGTAAGGACTACTTAAGAAGTCCTTACCGATACAGGATGAAACTGCTAAATAAAATCTCTTGGTTTTGGTTAAAGTATTGGGCGTTTTTTTTTTGGCAGCCTTTTCACCTCTGATAGTGTTTTTACTATTGTCTTGGTTAGCCATAGGTTCATAGGTAGGTACTAGGCTACTGGCCCTAGGGTCAATATAAGCCTAGCCAAAAACGTTCCCTGGCTATCGCCACCCAAGAATTTATTTTCCTGTGCCCCTGTCAAGCAGAGCCACAGAAGTGATCCACAGTGTGAATTTCCTATTTCCCATCCAATTGTCAAGATTTTTCTTAAAGAGGGCCAAAGAGAAGCTTTGTTTGACATGAATTGGTAGTTTGTTCTAGAGCATGGGAAGTCTCTGGTACAGAAATCTATCCCTCCAGCATGTTTTGTTTATTGTGGTGACAAGGTTTAGGTCCCTGGAGTGTGTGGCTCAGAGAGATTGGGATTTCTTTAAGTGTAGCATGTCCAACAGATCTGGGTTTGACATGGCTTTGTATGTTAGGCAGAGGTCACCTCTGATTAGGCAATATGCGACGGAGTAGAGCTGGAGTTTTTTAGATGGTCTGCATATGGTATATGTTTGAGGTTGGTAATCTTCTTAGTGAGGTATTTCTGTAGCCTTTCTAGCTGTTGTAGGTGTCTTGCGAGGTACATGCCAAATGGGGCATTGTACTCTATAATGGGTGTGATGAGGGATGAGTAGAGAGGACCAATAACCTCTTTTTTTCTGGAGGAGAACCCCTTTGGGATGAGGTGTGCCACATCAAAGGATTTCCTGACTACTGTGGCGATGTGATTATCAAAGGAGAGGCTACTGTCCACCTGTGTCCAGGTACACTGTTTGTTTCTACCTAATTTAGTCAGGTATATTACTGGTCTCTAGTCCAGACCTTATTGCCATCACAAAATGAATGTAATCCCAGGACTTTACTCCAGATTATGCAACAAACTAAACTCCAAAACAATTTTTTTTTCTTGTATCCTTACCTTGTATTTCTTACAGATCTAACTCTTATTCATAGCATTTAGAAGCAATGGAACGATATGTGAAATTTCTATTTCTCTTCTCTGGTCATGGCTTTGTAGAGTTATCTGTCCAGACATCTGTGCTGGAACTTCTAATCCACTCATGTCTAACTATCATCTCGTTGTCTCCTTCTTCCCCTTTATTATCTTACAATCTCACTTTCCTTTGACCCTTTGACTGTGAAATGTTTACTTTTTAAAGGTTTAAGGACAGTAGTGTATGTGGCATCGAGGACCCTTTTTTTTTTTTGCTCATCCACACATCTCACAGAAGATGTTGACATGCTCATACTAAAAAAAAAAAAAAAAAAAAAAAGTGGAACAACACTGACAGCTCTTTCTTGGCATAAACCCATTTTCCCATGTCAGCTGCTGTCGTGGAGATTGTTGCCTTTCAGGAATACTGCTACATTCATTCATTCATTCCTCCATCCTCTGAGTGCTTCCTTAATCCAGTTCAGGTTCGTGGGGAGCCGGAGTGTACCTCAGTCATCTCTGGGTGCAGGACAGATATACACACACGCATATTCACTCTTGCACAGCACACATGTATATGGAGTGTACCTCAGTCTTCACTGGGTGTAGGACAGATACACACACATATTCACTCTTGCACAGCACACATGTATATGGAGTGTATTTCAGTCTTCACTGGGTGCAGGACAGATATACACACACATATTCAGTCTTGCACAGCACACATGTATATGGAGTGCATTTCAGTCTTCACTGGGTGCAGGACAGATACACACACACATATTCACTCTTGCACAGCACACATGTATATGGAGTGTATTTCAGTCTTAACTGGGTGCAGGACAGATATACACACACATATTCTGTCTTGCACAGCACACATGTATATGGAGTGCATTTCAGTCTTCACTGGGTGCAGGACAGATACACACACACATATTCACTCTTGCACAGCACACATGTATATGGAGTGTATCTCAGTCTTCACTGGGTGCAGGACAGATACACACACATATTCACTCTTGCACAGCACACATGTATATGGAGTGTATCTCAGTCTTCACTGGGTGCAGGACAGATATACACACACACATATTCACTCTTGCACAGCACACATGTATATGGAGTGTATCTCAGTCTTCACTGGGTGAAGGACAGATACACACACACATATTCACTCTTGCACAGCACACATGTATAAGGAGTGCACCTCACTCTTCACTGGGTGAAGGACAGATACACACACATATTCACTCTTGCACAGCACACATGTATATGGAGTGTACCTCAGTCTTCACTGGGTGCAGGACAGATACACACACACATATTCACTCTTGCACAGCACACATGTATATGGAGTGTATCTCAGTCTTCACTGGGTGCAGGACAGATATACACACACATATTCACTCTTGCACAGCACACATGTATATGGAGTGTACCTCAGTCTTCACTGGGTGCAGGACAGATACATACACATATTCACTCTTGCACAGCACACATGTATATGGAGTGTACCTCAGTCTTCACTGGGTGCAGGACAGATACACACACATATTCACTCTTGCACAGCACACATGTATATGGAGTGTACCTCAGTCTTCACTGGGTGCAGGACAGATACACACACATATTCACTCTTGCACAGCACACATGTATATGGAGTGTACCTCAGTCTTCACTGGGTGCAGGACAGATACACACACATATTCACTCTTGCACAGCACACATGTATATGGAGTGTACCTCAGTCTTCACTGGGTGCAGGACAGATACACACACATATTCACTCTTGCACAGCACACATGTATATGGAGTGTACCTCAGTCTTCATTGGGTGCAGGACAGATACACACACATTCACTCTTGCACAGCACACATGTATATGGGCAGTTTATTAGAAGACAGTCTTGTGAATGAGGAAGGAAACTACAGCATCCAGTGAAGAGCAGCATGAGCAGTCAGAGGATGTGCAGACTCCACACAGAAGGCACCTCAGCTGAGAACTTAATTGCAAAACCAAGCACCGTTGATGCGGTAACATTAACTGCTGCACCACAGTGTGTGGTTCACCATCCACAAAATGGTGCTGTCTTGGAGACTGTTGCCATCTAGGAATGCTGGTTCTCCATTTAGAAAATTTCCTCTCAGCTATAATATCTTATGTTTCAGAGGTTTGCATGAATCACTGCAGGGTATCGGTTTGAAAAACAGGATCTTACAAACTAACTCTTCACAGTCTAACCTGTTGATCACAGTTAGTGATATGGACCAACCTCCTTTGTAAACCACTGGCAGCATGCAGGGGCAATCCATTCCCGGGCATGAATCCCACAATCCATCCAGATAATCTTCTTCGGTTTTGTTGACTGCTGGGCTATCTAACAATTTAAATGCAGAAGAAAAAAAAGGGATTTAGCAAAAAAAAAAAAGAATCAGGTAATTCTACAGCAGTTACTTAACACATTTTCTTTTAACTAAGACTCAACTTGCAACTGCCATACTCACTACCACACATTTTAGGAATAAATTCTTAGAGAACCAAAAAAAAATCCCATAAGCTACAGTGCCACACTATCAATGTATACAACAAAGAAGCCCCTCTCCAAATAATTTTCTCTTTTATTTCCTGGCCCACACAGTGAAGATGAGTATTACAAACCAACTTTGAACCACTGCAAAAAGCCCCAGAACAGTTTCCATTATTAAGGCAGCATTGTGAAACCTGGCTAGGATGGCCATGTGGGAAATGTCCAACAGTGTAAGCATTAATAGGAAGTTGCCAATACATGTCAGAAAGGGAGATGTACAACTGACATAGTGTGGTCATGCAGAAACTGACAACAAAGAGATCACCGGCACAAAGAAGAGACTGTAATATTTTATTCACTGCTCCTTGTTATTTGAGTGTAACAGGAAAAACACATAATTTCAGGCAGTATATGGTGCCTTTCATAAAATCTCTATATTTAAATGGACTGTTGTGTTAAAACTGAAGGATAGGAAAAGAAGCTTAACGGGCAACTTAACATAAAAAGTAAAAAAATAAAATATCTGACGAGATCCCATTACTGACCATACCAAGGCTGTTCTACTCAATTATAGAACTCAAAACAATAAGCTGTCTTACACTAAGGAAGGAGTAGATAACAACCAACTAACACAGATGTAGAAATGACTAGGAACTGGAACCAGACACTATGTTTATTGTAAAATCGAATGCTTTCGTCAGCTGTAAACTATCTAGATGTGTCCAACCTGTGGCCCGCGTGCTGCATGCGGCCCTCAGAGCTCTGCCATGCGGCCCTCTACCTCTAACTCCAACATCGATGTACGCATGCCCCAAAACACTTTTTTGTTGTGTTTTTCGTGGCCGTGACCTGTAACTCTAACATCGGTGTGCGCATGCACCAAAGCATCCTTCTAGTTTTTATTTTTTTGTGCCAAAGAAGGGTCTGTGTGCTCGCACCATTATTTTGTGCCAAAGAATCAATGTGTGTGTTCTTGCTGAAGAGGGACTCGTCTATGAATTTGCTGCCATTGCCTTTTAAAGAGACAGCACTTAACCTGTGCTAATAGGTAAGTATGGCGAGTGAGTGCATGCATGAAAGCAGAATGTTTGTGTGCATGAAAGTAGAAGTGTGTGTGTTTATGTGTGCATGACAGAGAGACAGAGAGAGACACATGCACAAAGAGGCTAACATACAAAAAAGTTAGCTCACAAATGCATCCTACATTAAAAGTACACTTTCATTAAATTGCAGCTTTTCTGACAGGGAGAGTGTTGTATTGAATATGAAATCATACCTCTCAACTGTATGGATTTTCGAAGAATGTCTGGATTTTTGCCTCATCTTCCAATTTGTGTCTTTTACTTAGGAAATAAAAGTAGTCATCCAAGGTAATGCAGTCCCAGGGATTAAGAATGAGACAGCAGCCTAGGGTTAATGGGCCAGTAATGGATTGACTAATGTGGGACTGTAGCATATAAAGTTTATTGTTTTTTTTTGACAAAAAAATCACCCAGTACTGTCTTGTCACTGGTGGGTTCTAAGCAGTAGTAGATTGGACAACAATAAGCATATCTTTGGTGGATCATCAATACTAGCAAATCAGGTGGGCACAATGTCATTTTTTAAATGTTGGGGGTTTTAGTGTGAATGTGTGTGTTTGTGTTGGGAGTACTGCAATAGCAGATGATTATTAAAGACAGAGACTTAGAAAATGTGGAGAATATGTTTCTTTGTTTCAAAACCTGATACTTGGGTACTAGGAATGCCAAAAATAGATTTTTTAAGACATAGCTTCTTGCCATTTACAGTGAATGGATATTTACATGTAATGGACAATGTTAGCAGTATGAGTGTGGTCCTGTAGGGATCTGGAGGATGCTAAGTCTACCACTGCCAATGTCTTGTAAAGTGACCTGGAAATGGATATTGGGATGTTACTGAAAAAATACAGCAAGTGGGCTTTTAAATGTAGTTTAATTAAACAAAGTGCACTTGCAATTTACAGGCCATAATTTAATTTATTTCAGGTAGTCCAGATCCTGGTAGATTGTATACCATTAGACTTAATTAGGGAGAGGTGTCATTCTGTGGAAATAAGCAGACCTAGTTTCAGTGAAAGCTCTGTGGTTGTTTGCAGGTAGGAAGTTGCAGGATGTGGAGCCAATGTGTTTTATTATTTTTAATGGATTTGTCATTTCAAAGTATGGTTTTCTTTGTTGCAAAAGAAGGCAGGATTGAATGAGCTAATGTTGAACTGACAATAATGGGATAGAAACATTATACGTGATGTATAATGTTTGCAGCTACACTTGTTTCAATGGTGTCTGTGATGCATAACTATTTTGGGCCTGTGTCACAATTTTATTTTTCGCTTTGTCCAGAATTCTTGCTCTAAGGTTGAGAGGCATGGTTCCATGCTAAATCAGAAGGTTGTATTTATCTTGGAAGACTTTTCAGCATAATTATGAGAAACAGAGCATTTTTAATATCTCCACTTATTTCCAATATAAACTGCCATGTAATCTTGCAAATAACTTTCTTATTATGCTACTTTAATTCTTTTGGAATTGACAGGTATGCTTCATTGGTTCGGACGTAAGCATAGTGTGCTGTGACTGATTTCTTGCAGCAGTCTGTGGCTTACTTATCACAATAACTTTTCTGTGTTTTTGGGTGTGTGATCAGTTTAACAGTTTTAAAGATGTTTTCCAAAATGAAATAAATACATAATAAATAAAAAGTAATCCTTTCTTCACTTTGAGCTATTGACAAAGTGTGGGAATTTGTTTTTTTCAAAAGTGATGGTCAGCATTACAGCTTAGTAAACGGTCAGTCTGTGAATAACTTCTGCACAAATTAAAATGTCTGAATGTCAAATGGCTTTAGATTGGAGGGAAGTTATATGTTTATTCCAATATGTAGTATGATCTTAGAAAGTTTATAGATTTCTTATTGATTTAATTTTTGCTGAGCAGTTGTTTGTTGATTTATTGATGGTCCTTTTGGTGGTGGGAAATTGCATGGATGAATCCATTTCTATTATGATTTTTTTTCAGATATTTTGACTTCCAGACAATTTCAATCAGTGAGACTGTGTCATGTGATTACTGAGGTTGCCTATTTTACAAGTAGGGGCTCCTTTTCTGTGTGTGTGTGTGTGTGTGTGTGTGTGTGTGTGTGTAAGAGAGAGAGATTTAATATGTATACTGAATATATTTTTGCAAATGGAATTCTTAGTTAAATAGGCCCCTCTTCTTAGACAAGTAGACTTGAGTAACCAATATTAGATCTTAGCCATCCAGCTGGGAAAGTTTAGTATGTGGATTTTCCTTCCGGTTTGATGAAGGCTATGCTACTTACTTAAGGAGTACATTCATGGCTATCCATCCAGTTGTAGTGTTGTTGAACTAAATTTTTGATAATGAGAGGAGCTTTTTACAGAAGTTGAAAGTTTTTGTGTCAAGAACCTGTCCATACAAAGTGGCTTGTTTATGTTGCAGTGAAGGCTATGGTCTTTGTAGTGAGTGTTTTAAATATAACCAGTATTTCTGAGGTGGAGAAAGTCTCTTAAGGCAGGATCTTTCTTAGCCTGGAAAGCAAGCCAGCGATTAAATTTTTAGTGGCCAGTGAGAGACAGAGGAAAGCAAGAAGCTTTTTAGTTTGTTTGGATAACTAAGTGAACTCAGTCCTTTGACCTTTTTTGTCAGAAATGGTTGTAGTCTTCTTTTGGCATGGTGTTTTGCTAAGGCACGTGCCAAAAGGGGTGTTGCGCTCAATAATTCCTCTTGTAAAGGAAGAATACAGTGATGTTATGTCCTCCTTGTCCCTGGATGAGATACCTTTAGTAATGAGGTGGGCCATGTAAAAAGCTTTCCATACAACGGAGAAAATGTGGTGGTCAAAAGTCAGGTTTCTATCCACCTGGGTGCCCAAGCACCTCACGACTGATTGCGTGCTTACAACATTGTTATTAATGTGATAATTTGTGGGGTCATCACTCTCTTCAAAGGGGATAATTGTGCATTTTTTGGCATTTAGCTTGAGGCCCTGTTTCTGGCACCAGTCATTTGTTTGGGTGAGACCCTCTTGTAGCTTATTTAGAATTGTTTTATTAAGTCAGTAATGTGAATTCTTTACTTTATTGCAAATTTGTTGGTTTATTTTTGTGGATTATAGTGTTGTAGGACTGCTAATGTTGACATTGTATGTAGATGGACTGCTGGAGTGGTTTTCCCAGTGAGAAATGCTAGTGTTGTAGTGAATATCTGTTTAGTTGTAAAAAAAATCTATATATTAACTAAGGTGTTAGAGTTAACTGTTAGATTAAATAATTAAAATCAGAATGAGAATTAGAATTTTAAGGCAAATATTAGGCATTTATTACATTTATTAATTGTTCGAATGCACCTACAGTACAGCCAGGAGGACGACTTTGGTCTCCTGTGGCATCGAAAGAGTTAACTATATGATATATTTTATATGCGGCCCCAAGACAATTTCTGTTCACTCAATGTGGCCCTGTCAAGCCAAAAGGTTGGACACCCCTTCTAGATGTAGACATTATTAAAGATACACATAAACAAAAGATTATTAGCAACATTTATAGGAAAACCACATATTCTAACAGTATGTTACACCGTCAGAGTTGTCATCCAGAATTTCAAAAAAAGGGAATAGTCAAAGGACAGTTCATTCGTATGGCACAAATGATTTCAGTGGATGACACTTTTTACATGGAATGTGACATTTTAACATCCATGTTCAGGGCCAGAGAGTACTCTATGGAACTGGTCATGGAATTTTATAAGGAAGTTAAAATCAGGAGAGACACAGGGTTCTATGTCCTGATTTTGAACGCAGGGGATTATTCAAATTTGAACCAGGAAACACAAAGTAACAATTCAGATATGTAGACAGTTTTGTCACCAAGTTTGCAACAAATATTTCAGTTATATTTAATGTTATAAAAATCAAACTGGAAATTTTTTTCTTGCTTTGACAATGTTGTACAGGTTTTAGGGACAGAACCCAGATTAGTCTATAAAAAGGGGAAATCTATAAAGCAATTTCTTGAATGTCAAGACAATGAGTTACCACATATTCACACAAACAAAAAGAAAGGAACTTTCAAGTGTGGTTTTTGCTCGTTATGTAAGAATATATTGGAACACGATTCAGTAGTGACCAATGGTATTAAGATTAGATCTAAGTTTCACTGAAACTGTAACACATTTGGAATAGTATATCTGGCTATGTGTCAAGATTGTGAAAGATTCTACTGGGTAAAACTAAAAGGAAACAAGAGAATGTATGAACATTTATCTGATATCAAACATAAAAAAGACACAAATGCACTTTTTAAACATCTCTCTGGTTATCCTTCTCACATTTTTTTTGGTCTAGATGTTATACAAAAAAAAACAACAGGGGTGGACCATGGGAAGCTTTATTAGAATATGCAGAATTGAGATGGCAAATCAAATCAAATGCGCGGATGTACCCAGGCTTAAATGAAGGAGTTTCTTTAAGTAGCCTGCTTAGATTACGTTCATACAAAGTGTGATTGGTGGATGACTAAAATACATGGTTTATACGTGATTGGTGTGTTTTTCCTTTTAAACCCCTAACAATTGGGTGTATATTAGATGAACGAAAGTTCATCTTAGAGAACGCTCACATGAACGAAAATTGCGGAACACGAAACTGCAATTGTGAGATTGCGGTACAGTGAAGATGGGAATATTTGCCCTTTCCTCACTGTAGTGCGATCTCGGAGTAGGAATATATATTTAGCGGGGGGTGGGGGGCACAGCCCCCCACAATTGCAGTTTCAATTTCCTGGATTTTCGTTCTTGTGAGTGTTCGCTAAGATGAACTTTCATTCATCTAATATAGACTCTAACAATTTGTGCCATCTTTGCCCCACCCTAACTATGCTACTGCCAGCATTTTTCAGAGGCTGTTTAATCACCAGACTGATTCCCCATGACTCTCAAACTGAATTTATTGAACTTGATATCACTAAACAAAATAAATTATCACTGCATAGGGTCCTATAGATCAGTTTCCATGTCCCCAATGACCATGAAAAAGATTTAACTGTGTTTAACTGAATTCATGCTAAACTGCAGTGCTTTTAATGCTCAGAAGTTCAATTATCCATTGATTAATTGGAAATCACACACTATCAGTGGTTCTTTGACCTAATAAATGCAAACTCCATGCAACAAATAATCAGTTTACCCACTGGGGTCCTAACATTCTAGAATTTGTCCTAATAAACATAGCCCTCTTTTGCATCCCACCTCTTTTATATCCTTAGTCAATTCCAGTCACAAAGCAGTAGCTTTGTCTAAATTACAACACCTCCTTAGTGAACACTTCTAGCTTACTAATGTAAAACACCATGATGGAATTTTGAAATTTCATTACAGTAACTCTGTCCTGCCTGCAGATACAGCTACCATCTGTACTGCAGAATTTTACATTTACTTAGATTTATAGAGCAGGTAGTCCATGATAGGACCTAACATAATGGGAAATGTAAAAAAATAAACCACCTTTCCTTTGTGGGCTACCCACATAAACAAGCAATATAATAAACAAGACAAAAATTACTAACTGCCTACAAAAAATTTCAATCTGCCCACATAAAGGTTTCTAGCAAGTGAACCTGTAAAGAGATAAAAAGATCCCCAGATGGAAGATCAAAGCCAAACAAGAACTGAAAATAGGACCAGAAACCATATATAATAACAATCATTTCCCACTATGTCTGGAAACTAAGAAATAACACCCCAAAATTCTCAGAGCTAATTCACAATGACAAAACCTAGTTCAACCCAAAGGCTATTGCCAACATACTAGCGGATAAATTTGCTAATTTCATACCAGCTATGCTCATAGTAGATCCACAAATCCCTCGAGTCCAGCCCCATTCAAGGATTACCCTGTTTCAAGAATAACTTCCCTCTCCAAAGCCAAAAATACTTTCTCCATGGTCCATGCAACCCGGTATATATATATATATATATATATATATATATATATATATATATATATATATATATATATATATATATATATTCCTGACTACAATGTTGGGATACATACAGTGCAGTCCTTCCACAAATGCACTGAAACATACATTTTGTTATCAACAGCAGGGCACAACCCTAACTGAAGTGCTTCACAGCTTAACTCTTTCCATTGTCTCTGTTAGTTAAGGTCAGAGAAGGCTTAGCCACTCTTTGTGCTAAAATGTTGTCCATTTATTGTCCAGCCCTGTGTTGCCACTTGTGGTATAGTGCCCCATAGGGAACTCTGTGGGGTCTGCTGAGATGTAGTCTTGGGGCAATCAGAATGAGGATCCACATTTGCTTACACTGGAAGAATCCCATGTCTCTATTTAATGAAAAGGGAGGGACAGACGCAGGACACAAAGACTTGGAAAGGCATACAAGTTTAAGCCTGTTTTGGGGGGGGGGGGCATTTGCCTCCTATCAACAGGGACTAACATCTGGGATAGTGACTCTAGGTAATTTTGTGTAGTCAGAACCCATGGAACTGTGAATTACTGAAGCAGGATCCTGCAGAGAACTGTATATATATATATATATATATATATATATATATATATATATATATATATATATATATATATATATATATATATATATATATATATATATATACACATATATATATATATATATATATATATATATATATATATATATATATTGAAGGCTGTGCAGCATTTGTCCTACAACTGAACTGGACCTAATAAACCATTATTTGAACTGTGAGCTGCTGAATTAAGGTATGTGGAATGTTTGCTTTCAAAGACTGAACTTTTATGTTTAGTCTCTGTAAATAAATTGCACTAAAGTTAAGTCAAGTGCCTCTGATATGTTAATTTGCTACAGTATCTATATGCAAATATACGAACACACACATACACTCTCACACACACACACACACACACACACACACACACACACACACACACACACACACACACACACACACACACACACCATAGTTCTCAATGAATCAGGGACAAATCTCAACAGATCAGAGACAAATCCAGAAATAATCAGGGACACTTTTAAAACATTATTACTATTAACTTAAGACATTAACAGAATAAGAGAGGGGTCTATATTATAAGACCAAAAGTGCATATGTGCGACTACATAAAAGTCAACACATAATGCAAGAAACCTAAAATTAGCGATGGCCACGTAAGTGAATTTTTCCCTAGGGAAAAAACTTACGTGGCCGTTTGCTAAAAAAAAATAATTTAACACCATCTACAGGTGGGGGCAAAGCCCCCTATATCCCCCTAACTAAATATACCAACTCCAAGATCGCACTATAAGGAAGGAAAGGGCAACTCCATTAAGTTGGCCAACTATCTCCTTATCCCATGACATATTCATCGAATCACTTAAATGTGATTCGATGAATATGTGTCGCTGTTTCCGTATTTGCTCAGAAGCATTTTCGTACTTCTAATATAGACCCTAAGAGAGTATAAATTAATATACATTTTCTGAAGAAAAAGAAGTCTAGAACTCTAATTACTGGCATTATTTATTAAGTGTAACTCATCTCATTTTTCTCCAAATGTCCCCAGTTTTACGAAGATTAAGAGGGGCACAGATAAAATTTGAGTCAAAGTCAGGGACATTTGATAGGTATGAAACACTTATACATGTATATAGACACACACACACACACACACACACACACACACACACACACACACACACACACACACACACACACACACAGTATGTAGATAGTTTTAAAGGAAAATACTTACTGGTCATAAATGAATGTAAACTAGTGCCCCTCATAAGTGAACTTTGCTTATGACCAGGTTAACCTGGAGAGCTCTGTAACACTGGATTCTCATACTAGTCTGCTAAAAATGTATACCCTTCACCTTGTCTCCATTTAAGGAGTATGGTTTGTTGTGCTCTGTAGTTCTTAGGCAGTATATCAGTGTTCCAGTACTTAAAAACCACAAATACACTGCTAAAGTACTGTTTTAACAATGAATCACAAATTAAAAATTCATGGTAACTTGGCCACCGGACCACTTGAACACTGACAGAAAAACAGTGAGGTACCTGGGTTTTTATTTTAACTTTCATTGATAAGGTATATACTTGACATGAAAAATATAACATCTTATGTCTTCCAGATATTTTGTCTAGGCTATAAAAGCATTTATTAAAAACGTTTCTCAGAAATTCCCTGGTATCTACGTTTCTATAACCATTATTACAGCCAAACCATTATACAGCAAAGTAACACTTATCTCTGTTGATAATACAGAACAAATCTGCTTCGTGTTTTAGATAGAATAGCCATAGGCAGAGGCAAAGGTCTTTTTACCTTCAGATAATACATTGGCCTTTTCTCAGATGTCATACCCAGCAGGTGCTGTGACACCACATTGCTGTGTTCGTCCTTCATCAGATCCATCCAGTGATATATCTGAAAAATTCAGTATAAAACAAAGATGCATGTTAGACTAGGTGACTTTTTTTTAGACCAGCTGATACATTTCACTTGATAATTGACATATTTAATACCTTACAGAAGATGGGACTGCTCCACTCTAAAAATGCATAGCCCATTTGGGACCTACTAATATTCCTCAGAAGATCAACAACATTAGTACAAAATAATAAATATTATATAATAAAGGCTACCACAGAAACACACAATGTAAATATACAGTGTGTTTCCCAATACGGATACCATCTTAGCATAAAACATTATCACTCAGCATATGTTGTTTTCAAATTACTGGGCTATATGCATCAAACAGTGTGGGCTACAAAACACAATCTATAGGCAGAATTATTCATACATAGTTCTAAATATTTGATATCATATAATACAGTATGCACAGATAAACTATCTTCAGTTATAACAAGTGTGGAAGAATAAAAATATGTCCATGAAAGAAAGTTTTTCCAAAGGTAAGTCAGGGGACATAGTATCATCCTCTTCAGACTCGTATCCCACAGATGAATGAATCTGAGAAAAGTTAGCTAAAGAATCTACTTCAGATTCAGAGCATCCTTTTCTGCAGAAGATGGCTCCATGTCTCTTTTTAGGAGAGGGAGAAGTAGAAAATGAAGAAAAGAATTGGGAAGGCTTTAAGGACAAAAATGGCCTTAAAGAGACCCTATGAAAAATTGCACCACTCCTTCTGAGGGTTTCTCAGTTCAGAAGAAGAAGAAGAAATAAGATACCTTCCCTTATAATTGTTTTTCTTAGGTATGTGAGCTTGCATGTAACATGGAGGATCCACCCTTTGATCTACCTCTATTAGGGTACCTGATACCTCTCCCCAGGCTAGAATTTGAGGAATACCCTCTGGACCCTACAAACTAACCAGTTGAGTTTTCCCCTTTACAGCCGTAATGGTAGTCTGGCCAGTCACACAGGATATGCTAAGAGCTGCAGCTTACCGGCCTCCAACAGGGTCATGACAGCAGGAGCAGCTGCCAAGACTGGCGGACCTGATGGCTGATCAAGTGCCACAGCAGGGATTTCTGGATCATATCAGAAAACGAAAGTTTCTGTTTTCAGCTGTGAACTTTTTCTTCAGCTGTAGGTGGACCACCAACACGCTGGAATCAGAGGCCATCCTACCATGTACAAGCTCCATAAGATGCTGATTCTTAAGAAAAATTAAGAGAACATAAGTGACTTTTGAGGGTTTTGGACACAAAGGGCTGGAAGACTGAACACTATTTGTAATTATGAGAGGAACTATGCAGAACAAATATTTTCTGTGATTATCTCTGTGTGGTATCTGCCTCTCACAGTCATATTTGCCCCTCTTGTTTGACATGAAAAATACCAAAATTCTGTGAAGAAAAAGGAAAAGAGGAGGATAACCTCATGAGATACTTATCTATCCAACAAAATGGAAGCTGGCATAGACTATTTGGCTGACAGACTGAAACACAAACAAGATTCTCTGTTCAAGCTGGTGGCAAGAAAGTTCTGAAGATTTTCATGCCCATATGTCTCTTATGTACCACTTCACATTCTGGTGATTTGGCCATGCACCAGATGTATGGCATGAGAGGAAGACTCATAAGCTTTCGTATGCTTGCCCATTGTATGGTATTCTTAGCAGGACACTTTCCATAGGAAGTGAATCCTCAACAGTGATTAATAAAGGACATCAGCTAATACTTCTGAGGATGTTTCTTCTGCACTGCCTCAGTTTCTTTCAGAGGATGGTGCAGATTCCTGGGATACCATGGTGGGCAACTATAATAGGTCTTTGACCTCAGCATTGGACTTATTATCCCAAGTTGTGTTCACCTGATATCTATTAGGAGATATCACCCTTGGTAACCTTCTATATCAAGAAGGTCACAGACTGGAATGTCAAGGGCATACAGCATGTCTGTGGAGTGACAAATGTCAGCTGCTGGAGCATTACACTTAATATCATGCAGAAGTCACTCATAAGAAGGTACCATTCCTGACTAAAGCCATCTTTTCAATGGCTAACTCACCAGATGCACTCTGTTGTGTGGTGGAAAGGTTTTTTAGTATAGCCTGTCTAGAACAGCTTTATCTGTCACAGTATGAAACCTCTGCTTGTTTTTCAGTGAACGAGGTTGCATCTATCAGTTCAACACTGCCACCAAATGACTGCCATTACAGTAGTTTTAGCCATCCCATTGTCTACTCTTGGATGGGGTTTGATATTTCTGACTATGACTTAGTTCATGGTAAATGAAAACTGGAAGCCTCACTCCCTCATCATCTCCCAAATATAACTTCATTCTCATAAATCAAAGTTTTTTATAAGCGCACCAGGAAAGCTGCTTACAGTGAAATCCCTTATTTCTTTGTAGTCTGCATCAAGGTCGTCAATTTTTGGACATGATCTGCACTGAAACTTTTCTGCATTGCATGGATTAGCTTCTGGACCACCTACTTTTTCTGTAAATTTAGACTTTACTGTACCTATTGGCTTCCATGGCCAAAAGTGATACTAACCTACAATGTCATGTTTTGATAGCTTGCTCCCCAACTTAGATAAGGTTATTATGAGAAAAAATCTTGGAGGAATACTTCCAACTTCCCACCCTTTCTGAAACACTTTTCTTTAAAGGCTTTACTCCCTAAAATGTACATGTCTATCACTTAAACTGTGAGACCATTCTTCCCTCTGTCATTTCCCTAGGAAGGCTACTCAGGCCTGCAGAACAGGACCTGTCTTACATTGCCTCCACCTGCTAATCTACCTTTTGCCTGAACTCAGCATTTTTAGAATGCCTGGGGGGATGCTCAGGCCTTTGCTACAACCTGTTTTGACATGCAAAGTACAACATCATACTTGCATAACATCCCATGAATTCTGAAGAAAGGCCATAAACATTTGGATCTTTGGATTGTTGTCTATCTATACAGTCATTTCTTCTAAATCCTCCAGGCCAGGAATTTACACAGCTTTCCCCCAGTGTCCCAGGAGAAATATTATTTTATATCCTCCACAGCATTGTTATAATGATTTATAACCTGCATGTACTGCAAGACTATGTTTTTTTTTCGTTGCATCTTTTGTAAGCCTGGTATTGGTCACTTTTGAGATCAGTACTGAGTTTTCCCTCTCTTTCTGCTGAAAGACCATAGCCGCTTTAAATATGCTGCACAGTTCCCATTTCATGGAATCTTCATAAGAAGGGAAGCACTGCATCGTACATATTTGTTTGTGCATAGTCCTCCTATGATGTTTTGGTGTAGTCACTTCACTTGTGCTCCCTCAGAATCAGTGTATCATCTTTGCACAGCATGTTGGATACTCTGTAATCTGTTGTCAAAAAGATTATTCCTGCAGGGGTATGGTCTGAAAATTGCAATATGTCTGTTCTTATAATTTCTGGTAGAGCATGTCTGTACATCAACCAGTTTTCTATGACACTCTCTGATATACAATATAAAGTGATAAAAATAAACCCCTTACTTCAGGAGTTCTGTACCTTCCATGGATCCTCCAAATGACACTGCATTATTTTTAATACTCTATTATCACTGCCTTTGCCTTCTGTCACACTGCCAGCCCAGCTATCTGGAATTTTGTAAATAATTATATGTCATTTGTGAATATTAATATGATTTATATAGAAATATAACAAAAGGAAGTACTGCCAGCCCAGCTATCTGGAATTTTGTAAGTGGTGGTGTGTCATTTGTGAATATCAACATGTATGTCATATTGTACAGACATGCGTGGTGAAGAGATGTTTTGTAAAATACAGAGCAGAGGTGTATATACACTACTGTAGCTGTTTGGACATATATATATATATATATATATATATATATATATATATATATATATATATATTTTTTTTTTAACAGGGGAGACAAACACAGGAGATTAACTTGCAAAACTTAAGAACAGTTGAGACTGAAGTACTTTATTGATAGGCCATAAAAAAGAGATGTTTTCTTTCAGTTTCAGTCAACAGGAGATAGGATGTCTACATTAGGGGACTCTCTGTGTTGTTTTGTAAGTGTTGTATTGTTTTATGTCTCCTAGCAGTTGCAAACATCTGAAGGCTATGTATTTTCACAGAGAGATGCTAAATTCTGTTAGTTTCTAACAACAGGGGTTTAGCCTGGGAACTGAATCCAGGTGACAAAAAGTGATGTCATGCTGCAAGTATTCCAGCAGCAATATTTGAGATAGTAATTTAAGAACTTTCTGAGAGTGAGAAAGAGGGCATTTTGTATTTTGTCTTTGATTTAACAAGAACATCCACTCACCACTTCTGCCTGCTTGTTGTTCTGTAAATAAGTTTTAGGGCATAGTAACTCTTTAAATTCAGATAGGACTATAGTAAAATATAGATTAGAAGTTTGCTTTATTTGTTTCAGACTGTCTTACAACATTGTTTTAAATATTTGCTGTGATTTTGAACTCTGATGTAACTGATTACTTAGTACTGTCTTGTTCTTTTATTATGTATTATTTAATATATTTAAAACTTTCAGTTGTGGCTGGTCTGTTTATAGATATTTAAGCTCTTAGAGTACTTACATATCTATTTGGTGACACTGTACAGGCCACTCCTAATAGCCGGGCTTGGTCAAACTAGCATTTGGATTAATATTAACATTACATAGTAAGATTGGACACCCTTTGTTAAAGGCCTTAAAGTAGCTGATAAGTAGTGGCTGGTGGCAGTCTTAACTACCATATAGTCTGGGCAGAAGGGGGCATAGCTAGTAAACCTATGCCAGCCTTTCCCAGGTGTGTGTTTGTGTATAAATCAAATCTCAAAATGTGTGTGTGTGTGTGTGTGTGTGTGTGTGTGTGTGTGTGTGTGTGTGTGTGTGTCAGCTACTTGGGCAGGGACACAAAGCACTGGTTGGACAGAGAGGGTGCTGGAGGTCTTAGCCTGGCCACTCAGCTGAGATCTCAACTCTAGAGCTGTGCCAATGGGGAGTCTTATTGGGGATCTGGAGAAAGATGGAGAAACCAGCTCCAGACTGACTGTGACCTCTGTGTGCTTTTAAAGGAAATTGCACTTTACTGTGTGTGTGTACTTGTCATCTTCCCAGTGTGTACACCCTCAACATTGCCAGTGGTGGGGATTGAGGCTCCTTGATTACTGGGCCAGTGCTGGGGTGTCATACTTTCAAACAGGTTTCTTGTTTTGGATCTGTCACATCCTTTGGGGGGTTTAACTTGACATTCAAGGACTCTTTATCACAGCTAAGCAATCCATTTAATTTGCTTTGATAATCTTTACAGCACAGTACAAAGTAGTGACATTTGTGTTGTATAGGTCATAAACTCTTGCCTCCAAAACAGTGGTAGCAGCTGTTCTAAATTTAAACACTTCACACCCTCTTCATTAGCAGGACTTACTAGTGCCACCCTAGATATCTTCATACAGTCACCACCTTTTTTGAGGATTTAGTTCACCTCATGAAAAGCTGCCTTGACACCTCATTTCTATAGATGAGAACGAAGCCTTTTCAGCTCGGTCCCCTGTAAGACAGCTACATTTGAGCCTATGCCACTCAATGTCCTAAAAGTGACTAATTACATCTGTGCCATGTTCAGCTCTCACAATTTCCAGGATGTTAGTTGTAGAGCTAAAGCCAGCTACCCATTGTTATTGTTCTTGCTTAGTTTAATGTGGTGCTATCAGTGCCTTTGCCAGTGCTAACAAAAGGGATGGTCTTTCTGGAAGTAATACGTTGCATCCCTTTGTACTCTGGTTTATCTCTGGATTTATGTTTAAAAAAGATGATGCTAATTCCCCTGGTCCTTATGGCAATCTTACAGCACCTTTTTGCATATCTCCACTATTGGACCCTGCATGCTTTACATTTGGTCCAGCTCTTGATGTTGTTCTCCTGCACCTTCTAAGTCCTTCTTGGATTACAGCAGTCTAATAAAGAAAGCAGTGTATGGTCCGATACCTCTGCTGTCATTTTCCAAGCAAAGATTAGCTCTATAGTCAGATTTCAGCACACATATTAATGTCTGCAACACTACACTAGTATTATATGTCCATTTTTGCAGAGTATACATCAGGCTGGCAAGAATTAGGGAGGAACTAGGAAACTTCTGGATCCCTGGAAGATGACTGCCACAGTCCTCAGTTCTCTCCTACCTTTTCTGGTTTTTTTTGGATGCTGAAAAGGAAAGAAGAATGAATGGTCCACTGGGGGATGATGATTTAATGGTCAAGACCTAATACAGAAGAAAAACACCTAGAAAAAATGATTAGTGTGGACGTAGACTTACTGATGGGCACCCTGTTTAATGATTTAAAGCAGTCTTTAATTATGGTGACCATTCTCTTCATTTTAGCTGGTTGTTTAAGGCTGGATATTTTAGTGGACCCATTCTCTGATTCAACATTTATCTTAACAACAGAACTTTAAAGGTCACAGTTAATAATTCCACCTTACTCACAGGCCAACTGTACTGGAGGGACACTGGGGTCATAATTTGAGCTGCTCACATCCTAGATTTTGTTAATACTTTGCCAATGGAGATTAACAACAGAAACGTCTCACTACTTAATGACATTGCTCTGTTTGCGGATAATAGGAGGCTCTCCACCATTTCCACTCTACAAACTGTTTTCAGCAGTGGTAGATGGTTCTGTAAATATGGACTTTTTATTTATAACATCTTGTAAAACTAGCTGAGTTCACTATCAGTGACATAAATAAATTTATGGTCACACAAATAAAATGCTTTAAATATCATCCTTTCCTTTTCCAATGATATGAACTGGATAAAAAATGAAATAATTAACTCATTTACAACTTTTGCAAACAGCATTGTGGCTACTCATATTTGAAGCCAGAGCTTATATTGTGAAGTTATAAACTGTTCAAAACCCCCAACAAAACAAAAACAAAACTTGACTATACCTTTCCCATTTATGTCCTACGGTGAATGCCAGGATTTATGGTTAATAATTGTAAATATATTTCTCTCTTCTATACCAGGGGTCATCACTGTGGTAGTCTAACATGAAAAAGCTGGTTCCCAGACACATGGAAAGTGACTTTACTCAATCTAGTGCATAATCTGCTCCTTGTCCAGTATTGTCCTGTGCTTGCCTGCGTATTGTGTGCACTCCAAGGTCGGGGCCATGTAGTGTTCTGATTCGCGATAGGTTCGGTATCTCCTGGTAACTCAAGATAGCTTTCTCCAAGTTTGGTCACATGGTCTGGAATAGTAGCCCCAAAATCATTTTATTAATTTATTTGCTTGTTTATTTATATTAGTATTTTTAATTGGGATGTGTTCTGGACTAAAGATTCTTTTTGGTAATGACCTGCACAAAAAGGCATGATACTGATACATAAACATTTTATATTATCATTACATGAGTATTAATAATACTAGTTACATTTCATTTGTGACACTTGAAAAATACTTGGTTATGGAAAATAAGCAATAGCATATAGAGAATGCACTCATCATTTGGGCACAAACTATACTAAATTCTTAGAAAATAAATGTTGATAAATAATGACTTTGTTATGAAAAGCAAAATATTGCATCATTACAAAAATCTACTATTCAGCAGCATATAAAGACATACTCTGGGTACTCTGGGTTCATACAATTTTACTCTGCCCATGTTATTTGCCATACTGTGGTTAGTCAATTAGTGCAATAGTGATAAATTTAAATTCAGAAAGACCTCATTAGTGGCTTATTCCCATGTCTCTGAGTTAAACACTATGCTGACAGACCTGATCACTAGTGTTCTCCCTAACAGTCCACACATCACAGTAGAAAAAGGTATCCTTTAATACACACACACACACACACACACACACACACACACACACACACACACACACACACACACACACACACACACACACAAAGCCACCATCCACTCATCTACAAACAACTCCCTCCCACACTTACCAACACTCATGGAAGCACTTACTAATATATATTGTATGTTCTAACACACACACACACACACACACACACACACACACACACACACACACACACACACACACACACACACACATCCAGGCTTGTGAGCCAATATTTTGTACTGCAACTACCCATGCAGGCATACACATCCAGTCTCAGCGTTGTCTACTTACCCAATGTACTGCAATCTCCCAGGAATCCACTGTGACTATCAAGGCACACATACAAAAGCACACACACACACACACACACACACACACACACACACACACACACACACACACACACACACACACACATATTCATGGAGCCTTATTCATGCCCTAGCAGACATCTACACACACAAATCCACACACTGATGCACTCTTTATTCCTTTTGGTTTGCTGGCCTTACCTGTACCAGGAATGCTCTCATAGGAGTGAATGGGTGACTGCCACATTTTGACAGCATGCAGTTTTTTCCTCCTAGAGTAAAATTTCCTCTGTTAGCAATTCTCTGAAGCAGGAGCCTCAGACATCTCCAGGGTAGAGCACAATTAGCATTAGCCACTTTCCTGGGTTGCTGCATTAGCATGCAGCTTCAGCTGTGAGACTACTCTCTGTACTAAGGCCCCCATGAGGGAATAACCTTAGCAGTAGAGTGATCTAAGAAACAGAAAGGTTTAGCATGATGTTGGCCTACCCTCATCTCATTGTGAGTACCCCCTTACCTTCAGTGACCCCTTCAAGCCAGCTATTTCTGTCCCTAAAGGGGAAACATGCCTGTACATGCTGGATTCCTCTCAGCTTTTCTTGATGCTAAGCAACATGACAGTGTGGGGCTGGCTGAAAGTCGAATGGGTAACACCTAGTGCTACCACTAGTTGTCATCCGTGTCATGAGCCAGAGCTTGCTGGGATGGGCAAGCTGGCAATGAACGATCCTCCCAGTCTAGCTCCTACAGCACCTAACATACTACTTGAACTCAGCGTCACCTGTAGCTTTCGTAAGGGCTTTAGTCTGAAAGTTGATGCAGAGGATTAAGGCTGTGAGCTGTAGTTCCTGTGGTACAGGGTTTGATTCTCTCAGTTATCATTTGCCTACTGTGTGACCTTGAGGAAGGCACTTAACCAGACATTGCTCCTGGGTCACCCCTGTAAAGGGAATGTGTGTCCAGTAGGCCTGGTTAACAAATGGGTATTACTATTATCCCTCTATGCCACAGAACTGGCTGGAGTGGACACATATAACTTGTTAACCTGGAATGCAAGGAGGGGTACACACCCAACCAATAAGAGATGAGTCGTTCAATAATTGTGCATAGAATACTGGCACACATTTGCTTCAGGAAACTAAGTTGATGGTAAAAGATACTAAGAAGTTACAGAATAGGAATTTGCCATTAGTTTTAATAATAAGCCAGGTGTAGATTAGCAGCAGTTAGCGTTGCCACCTCATAGTAAGAGGTTCTCCGGTTCGATTCTCGGCTGGGGTGCCTTCTGTGCGGAGTCTGCATATCCTCCCTGTGGTCGTGTGGGTATCCTCTGGGTGCTCTGGTTTCCTCCCACATCCCAAAGACATGCAGCAGGTAAATTGGACACTCTAAGTTGGCCCTAGGTGTGAGTGTGTGCGTGTGTGTGCCTTCTGTGGAAGGTTGGGCGCCGGGCTGGAAAATCGACACCGTAAAACTCCACTGCCAATCATGAGCAGACAGATGATCCGCTGTGGTGACCCCTAACCGGGAAAAAGCCGAAAGAAGAAGAAGGTTAGATGGGTAGGATTATTCTCTTCTGCAGAGGCTTGAGGGGGTGTACTGAGATAAATATAGGAAACAGAAATGGAAGATGAATCATTAGGAAAGGGTTATTCACGAATAAGAAAATGTTATTAACAAACATCTATGCCTCTGGTGATAACTCAGTAAGATTTTTCTCTGTGTTCTTTAAAATGTGGAAATATTCGAACAACAGTCATAGGTTTTAATGTCACTATTGATCCTGAGTTAGGTAAAATGTATGATAAACTTAAATGAGATCTATACAAAAGGCTTGAGAGCAACACTAGTGTCACACAGGCATATATGCTCACAGAAGGGAGAGTGGATGTCAGTACATCATGGATGGAGTGTCCCTGGATGCTTGTTTACATCAATGCATGTGCCCCCTCCCCCCTTGTTGAAGTATAAAGAATAAAAGCATATAAAAAATCCCTGTGGTTAGAAGTGGATGATGCAGGGCTTAGATGCCTCAGTTTCCACTCCTATCCCCTGAAGATGGTATGATGCTCTGCCAGCTGTCCTCAGGTTGGCAGCTCCAATCTGGTATGTAATCTTGTCAGTCTGGATGGGGTTGGAGGGGCAGGGAGGCACCAACCACCTGCACATTGTCATCCTGGCCAATGGGGCCAAACTAAATAAAGAGAAGGTAAAATAAATAGAAATAAATACATTGACTTACCTGACCATGCACAAGTAAAGCTGTAACTCAACTTAGAATTAGACTGCTAAAACCCTTTCCCTAACATTATATTACATTACTAAAAACCCTTTCCCTGACAGCACATTTCATTATAAAAGCCCTTTCTCTAATAGTACTACTACCAGGATGACACTTGATGTCAGATTTGCGGATGTGGTGTATGATATAGGATATTTTTAGTTAAACAGAAAATTATTAGATATTTTGTAATTCGATATTATGAGTTTTCAGTGTTTGCACTTTTGTGTGTTTTTTTTTTGATAATTTGATTTTAAGATATGTCATGACATAAATATAAATATATGCATGTGTGTGTGTCTGTGTGTGTGTGTATATATGTATGTATATATATATATATATATATATATATATATATATATACACACACACACACACACACATATATGTATATATATATATATATATATATATATATATATATATATATATATACATGTATATACACACACACACACACACACACACACACAAATGCGTGTTGGACACTATATTGAAAGTACAGTATCCTGAACACAGTAGGCCGATGCCAACTGGTCGACACAGACAGGGGTTCAACAGGTGTGCAGGATCGGCAATCTCTGCGTAGAGGAATATTTCCTTTCACTGGGGATTGTGCCTTCTCAGAGTTAGTATACATAATTAGCGGAGGGTGTGTGGGGTGCAGTGGGGCTTGCCCCCTGCAAAAACAGTTAGTATTGTAACTTACTGCTTTGTAATGTTTATCAAGAATGTGTCTTCTCTCCAGGGTTATGCGCAGAACATGTTATTCTGAGTGCATCCTATGTTAGGAAGTCAATCTGTATGGTGTCATGATTTTTGCAACTGGTATTTTTTTGGGGGGGTTGGAATTTTATGTCATATTTTATGTTTTTGTGCACTACATGGAAAAAAAGAAAGTTTTTTATAAATAAGATTGTGTGTTTGAATGGCTTATATATATCATGTGTTGTGGGTTTGGCATTATTTTGAGTGAGCCTGTTTTAAATAGAAGTCCGTTGCATGCTGTCAAACATTAAGGAGACTGTTTCACAAACACTAAGCCAGAATTAGCTAGGCAACACTCCGGTACTAATTTGATGGCACAGAGTAAAGGCTGTGATATGGTAAGTATTATGGCAGAAAGGAGATCAAGGAGAAGTCAACAGGATCTAATCAAAATAAAGTAAGAAAAACTACTTTAGTTGCAAACAACCTGCATGGATGGGGAGGTTTGCAAAGTAGGATATAACAAGAGAAATGGTGAGAGTAAAATCTGATTTAGAACAATTATTATTTTTCAGACAGAAGCAGATCCAAAAAAGGACTTTTGGGGGACACATAGTGAAAACATGACTTAATACATAGCATGGCCTTTTAAAGAAAGGAAAAAAGAAGCAAACAATGGTTTATCTTACCAAGGATAATTTAACATATGAAGCATGGATGACCAGAGCATGTTTTAAAGACTGCCACCTTGACATATATATTACAAAGATGTGTAAGGTCAAGGTGAAGAGGAAAATCAGCCTAAGTAACAGACCATGGTAAAAGAGATCTGGATACCCTATTGTTAGACATGAAATTAAGACTGCCGCCAGGAAAATGAAGTCATTGAAGGCTATGGACTCAAATGGGTTTCCAGCTGTATTTTCCAAATGACTGGAGGGATACTGGTGGTCTGATGGCTATTTTAAGTTTAATTAGTGAAAAGGTTTGGTAGCATTCATGACTGCAACCAGAATAACTATTTGCTTGTTCTACTAAAAGTTCTGGTTCTGAATGAATCTGTTAGAGTTGCCTAGTGTTTGAAAATTGTTTTGCCAAACAGTGAAAGGAATTTATATGAAGGGAAGTACAGTCTGATATTTTTGCTCATTTTAGAAGTCAGACTCTCAGCCAGTAGATTAGATAAACATTTGTCATGTCTAACTGGAAAACAGCAAGCAGGTGTCATGAAAGGACACTGACTCATTGATAACTTGTGGATACTATATATTTTTTTCAAATCAACACAGATCATGGATAGAGAAGTAGGTATAGTCATGTTTAATAACAGAAAAGCAGCTAATTTGGTCAAATAGTTTCCCAGTTAAAGTTCTAGACAGTAGCAGCTTCAAGACCAACTTCATGCCATGGGTAAAGAACCCATCCTTTACTGCATTAATCAGATGAGTTACTTTGCCTCACAGGGAGAGTCACAGGCATACCAGGCAGGGGTGCACCATTTCATGTGGACTGCTTATGGTCATACCTCTCAACCTTTTAAAGCAAGAAATCTGGACAAAGCCACAAATAATGGGGGATAAAGGCCCAAAAATAGTGATACTTTTTAAATATTGCTCCCACAAACTTAGAAAGTTGATAGAATAGTTCCTGTGTTGCCCATTTCCTTACTTGGATAGAAGGAAGCTTATTTGTTCACCAGTGGGAGTGGGGAGCTTTGAGCAGCCTATCTGTCCCTGGAGGAGTGATCTCAGCACAGAATCTTGTAGTTTATTGGCCGTTTTGGGCTAATTTCTAGTTCTTTCAAGTCCCCTGTATAAAAACCCGCTTTGACGCGTTTTTTTGCTTGTTCCAACTCAGCAATAGCTCCTCGTGGTCCTGCAGTGTGGTGCTAGCAGCAGAGAGATGAAAAAGAGTGATTGCTACTTGATTTAAGTATATTTTACTGCTATCACCTTTGCGACTGTATTCTTGCCGAAAAGTGAGTTAAATCTGCTCTTTTGCCTGTTTTAAGCTTGTTTTTTGCAATTTCATACCTGCACTTTTAAAGTTTGTCTTTTTGTTGAATTTATCTGTTGAGGCTGCTCACTCAAGTGCACTAGCCTTTGTTAAGTAATTACTGTGCATTTTCTGCTGTTTGTATTGTAAAAAAAAAGAAAAACCAAAAAAATATCCTTGTTTCCTGCCTTTCCTAACCTAGAATAGACCCTTATACAGGCTTTGCTGTATTCTGGACTTTTGAATAGTTCCTGTGTTGCCCATTTCCTTACCTGGATAGAAGGAAGCTTCTTTGTTCACCAGTGGGAGTGGGGAGCTTTGAGCAGCCTATCTGTCCCTGGAGGAGTGATCTCAGCACAGAATCTTGTAGTTTATTGGCCGTTTTGGGCTAATTTCTAGCTCTTTCAAGTCCCCTGTATAAAATCCCGCTTTGGCATGTTTTTTCGCTTGTTCCAACTCAGCAATAGCTCCTAGTGGTCCTGCATAGTGGTGCTAGCAGCAGAGAGACGAAAAAGAGTGACTGCTACTTGATTTAAATATATTTTACTGCTATTACCTTTGCGACTGCCTATTCTCGCAGAGAAGCGAGTTAAATCTGCTCTTTTGCCTGTTTTATCTTGTTTTTTGCAATTTCATACCTGCACTTTTAAAGTTTGTCTTTTTGTTGAATTTATCTGTTGAGGCTGCTCACTCAAGTGCGCTAGCCTGTGTTAAGTAATTACTGTGCATTTTCTGCTGTTTGTATTGTAAAAAAAAAAGAAACCCCCCCCCAAAAAATCCTTGTTTCACGCCTTTCCTGACCTAGAATAGTCCCTAATACAGGCATTGCTGTATTCCAGACTTTAGAATAGTTACTGTGTTGCCCATTTCCTTACTTGGATAGAAGGAAGCTTCTTTGTTCATCAGTGGGAGTGGGGAGCTTTGAGCAGCCTATCTGTCCCTGGAGGAGTGATCTCAGCACAGAATCTTGTAGTTTATTGGCCGTTTTGGGCTAATTTCTAGTTCTTTCAAGTCCCCTGTATAAAAACCCGCTTTGACGCGTTTTTTTGCTTGTTCCAACTCAGCAATAGCTCCTCGTGGTCCTGCAGTGTGGTGCTAGCAGCAGAGAGATGGAAAAGAGTGATTGCTACTTGATTTAAGTATATTTTACTGCTATCACCTTTGCGACTGTCTATTCTTGCCGAAAAGTGAGTTAAATCTGCTCTTTTGCCTGTTTTAAACTTGTTTTTTGCAATTTCATACCTGCACTTTTAAAGTTTGTCTTTTTGTTGAATTTATCTGTTGAGGCTGCTCACTCAAGTGCACTAGCCTTTGTTAAGTAATTACTGTGCATTTTCTGCTGTTTGTATTGTAAAAAAAAAGAAAAACCAAAAAAATATCCTTGTTTCCTGCCTTTCCTAACCTAGAATAGACCCTTATACAGGCTTTGCTGTATTCTGGACTTTTGAATAGTTCCTGTGTTGCCCATTTCCTTACCTGGATAGAAGGAAGCTTCTTTGTTCACCAGTGGGAGTGGGGAGCTTTGAGCAGCCTATCTGTCCCTGGAGGAGTGATCTCAGCACAGAATCTTGTAGTTTATTGGCCGTTTTGGGCTAATTTCTAGCTCTTTCAAGTCCCCTGTATAAAATCCCGCTTTGGCATGTTTTTTCGCTTGTTCCAACTCAGCAATAGCTCCTAGTGGTCCTGCATAGTGGTGCTAGCAGCAGAGAGACGAAAAAGAGTGACTGCTACTTGATTTAAATATATTTTACTGCTATTATCTTTGCGACTGCCTATTCTCGCAGAGAAGCGAGTTAAATCTGCTCTTTTGCCTGTTTTATCTTGTTTTTTGCAATTTCATACCTGCACTTTTAAAGTTTGTCTTTTTGTTGAATTTATCTGTTGAGGCTGCTCACTCAAGTGCGCTAGCCTGTGTTAAGTAATTACTGTGCATTTTCTGCTGTTTGTATTGTAAAAAAAAAAAGAAAAACCAAAAAATATCCTTGTTTCCCACCTTTCCTGACCTAGAATAGTCCCTAATACAGGCATTGCTGTATTCCAGACTTTAGAATAGTTACTGTGTTGCCCATTTCCTTACTTGGATAGAAGGAAGCTTCTTTGTTCATCAGTGGGAGTGGGGAGCTTTGAGCAGCCTATCTGTCCCTGGAGGAGTGATCTCAGCACAGAATCTTGTAGTTTAGTGGCCGTTTTGGGCTAATTTCTAGCTTTTTCAAGTCCCCTGTATAAAACCCCACTTTGGTGTGGTTTTGTAAGATTTTGCACATAGCGCAGCATCGGGCAGCGCCGCTTAATCGGGCTTAAACTATTCTTGGCTCCACAAAGTATACTCTTCACTTTTTCCCTTAGATCTGTTCTATCTCTCAAAGTAAGGACCCTATTTTCAATCTAAAGCCCTGCACTTGCTCATATAAGCAATTATATAAGTTAGCACTAATAAACTAATAGCACTACATCCTCATATACTCACTCCCTTTGAGTACTAGGCCCCTATTGGTCCTTTTTGATCAAGTTATAAAGGATTTACTTTTACTATTCAGGCATGTCCAAAGGTCAGTTGCTGGTTTCCTCTCCAGTCCAGCTGGTGAATCTGGGAATCTTGAGGCAATGTTACAATTGCCTCTTGCACACAGACAACCCTCTCCTCCTCCCAACAAGTACAAAGATATGCGAGAGATGCAACCATATAGCCAAACTGGAGGCTAAGCTCTCTCAACTCAGTACTGGCACAGTCAGTCAGGAGGAGAAGGTAACCACACACACCACAAATCCAGTCACACATAGACCTACCACAACAGCAAACCAAACACATAAATACACAAAAACATACTCAGAGGCTCTAAATATAAATCTGCCTAAGCAACAGAGACCTCCAAAGCAGACATCCAAGCAACCACTACCCCAAAACAAAACACGTGTAACACATACTTCACAAAGGCAGTGTGCCAAACAGTCACAGCCCTTAAGGCTAAACAACACACCTGATACACTTGTAATAGGTGACTCAATTTTCAGACACACTCACGTCCCACTCACCAGGCTGAACAAGGAGAAGGTCACGGTGAGCTGCTTGTCGGGCGCCAGGATCTGCCACATAACACAAGCACTCAGGTCACTCCAAAGCAGGTACAAATATGACTCAGTCATTGTCCATGCTGGTGTGAATGATCTGAGACGTACCTCCCTGGACTACATGAAAAGAGACATAGAGGAGCTCTCTGATCATGTAGCCCAGGCAGGTATGACCCTGACCCTGAGTAGCATCTTATCCTCACCAAGAATGATGCCACAGTATAAAGACAAAATGATCAATTTTAAAAATTGACTAAAGTTTTGGTGTCATTCAAAGGGGATCCAGTGTCTGTCAGCCTGGGATGACATGCTCGACAAGCCACGTTGCCACCTGTCACCCCTGGGCTTTTGGATACTGGCAAAGGCTCTTGCCAGCCCCATAGTACCTTTTTTAGGCAAGACTCAAAAGACAAACCCACCTCCATAGATAACACAAGGAAAAAGAAACTACGGGTAAGGCTACTCATCGCCAGAAGTCTAAACCTCAAAATGCACGCACTCGAAGCCCTCCACAGTAAGAAGAATATCAATGTCTGTGCAGTAACAGAGACCTGGTTCAAGGCTCCCAAGAGCACCCCAGCACTACCAGATTATACCTCATACCATGCTTTTCGGCCCCAAAAACTCGGACCGAACCACTATGGGAGGGGGAATATCCATATTCATCAAAGATACCCACACTTCCAGGTTAGTGGGACTGCACGAAGCATCGGAGACCATGTATGTGCAACTAACAGTGGGCAAAACTGCCTTTCAGTTTGTAGCCTGCTACAGACCACCCTCCCAAACTCAGGAACCTCACTCTGCTTTCCTGAGAACACTGGAGAATATGAAGGTCTCTCCAAACACCATTATATTGGGCAACTTCAACTACCCAAACATAGACTGGGAGCATTACTCAAGCCCCAACACCCTAGCCCAAAGGTTCCTAGAATTTATAAACTCAAATGCTATGGAACAACTAGTCACCACTCCCACAAGAGGGGAAAACATACTGGACCTGATCATCACAAACATGGGGACTCTATGCTCCACACCAGAGGCATACCCCTCACTGGTAAGATCGGACCATAAATTAATCTCTCTGGACATCCACATCCCGACCCCACCACCAACCCAGACAACCACAGTGAAAAACTTCTCAAAAGCAAATTTCACACTTCTCAAAAACCGAGGTGAAATCCTTCAAAGCCCCCAGGTCGGTGGATACTATGGCCCAAACTGCAGAATCCTTTATAAATGCATTCTATGGACACCTACAGGAATGCATGGATCATGCAATCCCAAATAAAACCAAGACCCAATCCTCCAAAGGCAGGCATCCTGTCTGGTGGACCCCAGCCATAAATAAGCTATACAACAAAAGGAGGAAGCTACTAAATGATAGAACAAAATCCCTAAAAGGTAAGGCATCTCTGATCAGTACTAGCAAAAAACTATGGTCCCTCATAAAATCATCTAAGACCAGCTACGAGAGAAAAATTGCACTGGACGCTAAAGATAATCACAAGGCCTTCTTTAGTTATGTTAGGAACCTGGGTGGCAACTCCCAGATATGTTCGGAGTTAGTCTAAAATGACAAAAAATACACTGAACCCACAGACATTGCCAACATCCTGGCAGACAGGTTCAGTGCAAACTTCTCCCCCCTTCCCCCCCAAAAGAGCAAATATCTATCCCAGCAGAGAGTTGTCTCCCTGACATCTCAAATGCTCAGGTGAGAGCTGCCCTCTCCAAAGCAAAAAACACAGCATCAATGGGACCAGACGGTGTCCCGGGCTGCATCCTACATGAGCTCCAAGAAGAGCTAGAACCTCATTAAATGTTACTGCTCAATCTCAGCCTTACTACAGGATATGTACCCAAGGAATGGCGTACAGCAACAGTGGTCCCACTCCACAAAGGTGGTGCCTCAACGGACCCTGGAAACTATCGCCCCATAAGCCTGACTAGCCTGGTCTGCAAAGCTATGGAGTGGATCATCATGGAACTCATAAACAAAGACAGTGAGGACCTACAGACGCTGGATCCTACCCAATTCGGCTTTGTCAAGGGCAGATCCTGCCTCTTGAACCTGGTCGATTTCTTTGAAACAGTCACCAAGGCCATAGATGAAGGGAAGGTAGTCCACACAGCCTACCTGGACCTCGCAAAAGCCTTCGACACAATACCCCACTCTGGCATCATAAAAAAGCTCTCCAGCTTAAATATCAACCCCTACGTCATAAGATGGGTTGCAAACTGGCTCAAGGATAGAGCCCACATGGTCAGAATTGCGGGAGCCATGTCAGACTCTAAACCAGTTACAAGTGGCGTCCCACAAGGCTCAGTCCTGGGACCTCTCTTGTTCGGCATATATTTTTCTGAGGTACAGGCCAGCACGGGAGGACTATGGCTGACCAAGTTTGCAGATGACTGCAAACTAGGTGCCATAATCAACTCTCCAGCTGAGACAAGCATCCTCCAAAAGGGTCTCACAGAGATGGATAACTGGTGCCAAAGCCATGGCCTAAAGCTAAATGCCAAAAAGTGTATAGTCATCCCCTTTGGGAAAAACAAAGTGCCCATAAATTACCACATAGACAGTAATCCATTAAGTATGGAAGAAGTAATTAGGGACCTGGGGACCCAAGTTGATAGTAACCTCTCCTTTGACAACCACGTTGCCAAAGTGGTTAGAAAGACCTTCTATATAACCCACCTTATCATGAAAGAATTCACATCTAGATCAAGGGAGGTCATTGTGCCCCTTTACTCATCACTCATCCAGCCCATAATTGAATACAATGCCCCATTTGGGATGTACCTTACCCGACACCTGCAGCAACTGGAAAGACCCCAAAAGTACCTCACCAAGAGGATCAAGGGCCTCAAACAGATGACCTATGCTGCTCGGTTAAAGAAACTCCAGCTCTACTCAGTTGCATACCGCCTACTTAGAAGCGATCTGTGCCTGACGTATAAAGCCATGTCCATCCCAGAACTAATGGACATGCTCCACCTCAAAAAATCCAAATCCCTTAGAACTACGTGCTCGAGGGACTTGAACCTCAACACAGAAATTAATAGGATATGCTGGAGAGACAGATTTATAACCCAGAGGCTCCCAGCACTTTGAAATAGGATCCCAGTCCAAGTCAGGCAGAGCTCCTCACTGACTATCTTCAAGGGGAATCTTGATGAGTGGATGGGATATTGTAGGTTTACCCTGGGGACCACTTCTGTGTCACTACTAGACAGAGGCACAGTAAACTAAACTAAAAAGGACACAGTAAAACTCATTTAAAAGGGTGGCGAAAGCCAAACACACTCTGGCTAGGCTTGTAAATGCCCTAGGGCAGATAGCCTAGTATCAACCTATGAACCTATGAATTTTCTGAATATCAAGTCTGACATTCAAATATCTGCTATTATTTCCTGACTTCAGTCCTGAATGATTTCCCAGTGATAAAACCATAATTTTATAAGAAACAAGTTAAAAATATGAGGTAAAAATCAGGACATTCTGTGCAAATCTGGACAGTTGAGAAGTACGCTATGTTGGTTATGGAAAAACTGCTGGGATGATAAAAAAGGAATTAAAAGTTATAGAATTGGCAATAGGGAGAGCGTGGTTTCATCTCTTTGCTAATGACTGTGTACTAATCACATGGAAATCAACCAGATAACTTTGAGAGTTCTATCAGTACTCAAATTATTTGCAAGACATTTTGGCCTCATTTGTAATGAGGATTAATGGTTCTATTCAGAATGTTACAGGAAAGAGCTAGAGACCTTGTGGTTCAACAGGAGAGGCGACACTTCCTCTGTACCTCAGGCTTATACTAGGGATTACAGTGGAGATAATGAGTGAGAAGCTGTCCAGGTTGTATGATAAAATTGAGGAACCATGAGCAAGAACCCTAGGGATCCTGGACTGTGAAGGATACATGACCAAACAAGTATGATAAGACCGAGTAAGGGTGCAGGGTTACAAGAAAAAGTATAGATATATATGTGCCAGTAATGTATGGAACAGTGGAGTTAGTTTCATTTGCCTTCACTGGTTATTGTACTTAATGCTCCCCAGTGGATGAAAATGGATTTTGATGGGAAGAATGAATAGGAAAGAATGAATGGGACTATGCTAGTCTTCCAGTGGCCGAGCGTTTGTAGGCATTGGTGGACTAGATGGAATATATGTGGAATGGCTACTGAGGCTGTGAAATGTGACATGAGGAATGGAGGAACCTTATTGATTCAGAAGAACAGAAGATCAAAACGTTCTGCAATCAAAAAGGATATGTATTTGAAAAACAAATAAGAAAACACCTTAAATAGAAAACATAGATGCAACAGAGGAAAGTGGCCTCATCTTTTAAGTTTTGAGGACAAGGTACATTTTACTCCCATCCCAATCATCCACATACACGCAACTTAAATT
Organism: Protopterus annectens; assembly: GCF_019279795.1. NCBI lineage: Eukaryota > Metazoa > Chordata > Ceratodontiformes > Protopteridae > Protopterus > Protopterus annectens. Next base: position 19,073,554 of record NC_056728.1, read on the forward strand.
TATTTACCTTAGAGCAATTGGAAAGTGGTGCAAACAATGTAGAAGGAGAGCACCTTGGAAGAAATGGATCAGTGACAAAAAAGGGAAAGGAAGTGTAATTTACAAGAATCACTGGTACAAGAATAAAGAGGCAGGAAGAGATCATCTGCAGAAAAAAATGGAGTGTAATGGAAAAATGATCTATTGAGTAGAGAATGGTAAAGGGTATTAGGAAGGATGCCATAGAACCAGATGATGGGCATGTATCTGGTGTCAACATAAGCATATCCCATGTAAGTGGTGCTTTACTCCAGTGAGACTCTTTAAAGATGGTAGGAACATTTATTCAACATTTTGGAAACATACAGTTTTAATGCATAAATACTGAACCTGTTGGAGGGTGAGAGATAAATGACAACAATAAATGTATGAGAAAATATTGTTGATAAAGATATAGTAAATTAGAACTTGTATAGTTATTTGTGGTAGAGTAAGACGTTGTGATTTAGTTAAAAGATGAACAAAGAACTAGATCAGTACTTGCCTTTGTTCCCAAGTCAGTTTTAGCAAGAGTGGAAAACCAAGATGAGTGCATCACCTTCCCATGTAGACTGTGAGCATTTAAAATTAATAAGAAAAAATATTTGTTATTATATATATGTATATGTATATGTATATATATATATATATATATATATATATATATATATATATATATATATATATATATATATATATATGTTTCCATATAGGATAAATGGAAAAATAATATAAGTATCCACATATGGTTAATATTAGGTATAGAATTTGGTACTCTGGTGGCATACAAGGATAAATCCCTGACTACAGTTCACTTGACCTGTGTTCAGTTAGCTGCTTTGACAACTGATGAAGCAGTAGGGAGGGATGAGCATGTACACACAGTATAGGTGGGTGTTTGTCAATGACTATTCCTTATGGGAGGTGTGGTTCAAAGAGGGGAGTTGACCTCGAATGTAATCAATGTTGGGACTTCATTTAACTGGCCTGGCCCCCAGTGTCCCACATCCACACTAGGGCTTCCAGATTATCTCCTACCCACAGGACTTATCTGATATTGCTAGGGCTTGTTGTGGATCCTAAGGGCACCGGGGGGTATGGCCATCTCTGCTTCTGTGCTGGGGAGCTACTTTTTATGCCTCTCCCACTCCATGCCCTGGCTCCCATCTCATCAATTATGTTCAAGGGCAACTCCCCTCTTTGAACCACGTCTCTCCTAAGGGAGTGTCATCAATGTGCACCCATCTTTCCTTGCCACTCTGTCAGTCACCTGAGCCGCCACTCAAACCCAGGTTGTGTGAGCTGTAGCTTAGGCTTTATCCACCTGAGTGACATACTTTCCTTAAATGTAGAGAAAACAAATGAATCCAATTTGGATTTGTTTTTCTTCCTGCTGGCTCTTGGTGGCATACATTCCTTATCTTCTTGATTCCTTGCATATGTTTTAACAGTTTATGATATTTCTGTTTCCTTCTTATCTCTGCTATGCACAAACTCAGTTCCTTAATATGTATACTGATAACTGATACATCATGCCCTTCAGTTCATACATTGCCTTTGCACTTGCCCCTCAAATCCTCTCCAGTAAAATGATGAAGTGATGTGTTCTCCACAAACGAAGCCTGTACTGCAATGAAGCTGTAGCATGGCCCTTTGTGGGAGCATTAGTAGTTCCCTCATTCTCTGGGTAATGTCCTACACAGCATTCCACTTCCACTCACCTTTCAAGGTACTCTACCATACTACATTACGTTCTGAGCACACTGCTTCAGTCCTGTGGCAAAAAGAGACACAGAAAGAGATGAACCCCTGAATAATGGCTTGGAACTGGAAGGCAAAAAGGTGGGAGTGAGTGACCAGTACAGACTTTCCCATACTGGAAAGAGGGAAGTAGTGTGACCTGCTGCACCACTGATGCCAGCAGGAGTATTGAGTGATTTCTGTTAGCAACTTTTGGGCCAGTGAGGCTTACACCTCATATAGGTTAGGATGGCATTCCTGGGTGCACATGTAGGTACATGAGGAAAACTCCTAGGCAGTAGCACAAGTTATGGCCCCTGGCTGCCACAGGGAGGGAGTTAGGTGAGGAGGAAGGGTTCTTTATGCAGATGAAGGCTTTCTTACTCCCAGCTCTCACCTATGAATGGAAACAAATGAGCTAATTATTTCTTTCCCTTGCCAGGAAAAGAACAGGCCATAGGGTTCTCATCTTGGCTGGGGAAAGAATGGGCTGGCTGTTTACGTGGAGGGGGAGAGCAAATATGTTGACAGACGATTGATGTCTGAGACTTTAAGAGGGGGGAGTTCTGAGGAAACTACACTTCTCTGCATTCCTTTGTATCCATATTTTCAGACAACCTTAGTCTAGCTGCACCATGCCTCCCATTCTTCTTTTTATTTCCATAAATAAATTATTTTGCATTTCTTGTTATTAATTTCCAGCTGCCATTTCCCTTTCATCATTATGTTGCATTTTACAACAGGAAATTAAATTCTCAATTTGACTAATACGTTCACAAAGAATTAAAATGCTACATGTAAAATAGGCTACATGAAATACAAAGAAAACACATCTTCTTGTCTCACATTGATGAATACATTAAGAATCTAAATGGTACTGTTTCTGCTTACCTGGTCCATAGGGTGATACTGGTTGTAGTTATAATCCATTAAACTGTCACGATATGCTCTCTTCATTCTTTGCATGTTGTCTCCTGAAAGTACAGGGGCATCCTGTACCGATGTTCTATGAAAAAGTAGTATAAGAGATATCATTGCTAGTACGTGTGCTAGCATTTAAAATATTCTATTTCTGGAACTCCACATTTTGAAAGCTGGAACTCTATAAACTACTTCTTGAGCTCAGTGCTGCAGTTCCAGAGTCTAAATACATTTATAGGCTCCTCTAGTCCATGTTCATCTTTTCTTATTTTGAATGCTAACAGAATACACTCTGCAGCCTCACAATGATTGATTCTGTACTTATAATGTGAGTGCTAGAAGTTCTGTGATCCAGACTGTTTTTAAATCTACACTGTAAATACATACCCATGCTAATGCTTTATCTTGCTGTTTTAGTTGTAGGGCTGTTTTTCTCCTGAGCTGCAGACTTCCAGTTCTGATTTGAAACATTACTTCTAGACCTCTTTTGTGCAGTACTAGACTTCATATGTCTCTAACATTGTACTAGATGGTGTAAAAGGTTTACCTTTGAAACGCTGAAAATCATTCTTGAGAACAGCCAGTTAGGCGAACTGAAATGCTGATTTCTGCTTGTCGAACATCACGGAAGTTCGAAACTCAGCAAATCGAACATCAGATTCGTTGAGTTTCGAACTCCGATGTCATACACACAATGTAATGCAGGGGGGGGGCAAGTTTAAGCATTCCCTCCTCACCTTTTATCCACAACCAAAACATTATTTTCTCCAAAATCTTTTTCAAAGTCCATTTTCCATTGTATTTAATTTCAGTCTCTCGTTCCATATAGTCTGTGAAACATAAAATACTATTCTGTCCATTTTCTTCACTTCTTCCTGTTTTCGTGTACCATAATAACCAAAGTCTACTGTGTCCATATTTACTTGCTCAAATTTTAACAAACTTTTCATCCTATTATGTGTACATATTTCTTCCCCCAAATGATTAACTCTTTCACATTTCAAAAACACATGCTCAGTAGTCTCAAACTCTCTACATTTATTACATATTCTATCTTGCTTTTTTGTATGGCATATTTGCCTTAACTGGCAATTTTCTAGTAGACAATCTCCATAAAAAATCATTACATTCTATAATCTTTTTATAGTTATTATATCTCATCACTATGGCTTTTTTCTTATCTATTTCTAAATCTTTCTATGGATCAATGTAATAAAATGCTTTCATAATACCCAAGTACCATTCCTTTCTATTTTTCTCACATATATTATTTTTTATTTTCCGTAACATAATTTTGTTTTTGATACTCTTTCATTTCTTCATTCACAGTGCTTTTATTCCTTTTTTAACTTATTTTCCTACGCGCAGTTCTTTGTATTGATAATATAGTATAATTTCTATCAAGTTTTTACTTTCCTTCAAAATTCCGTTTAATACCTTTTACAAAATTAAAGATGCTGCATGTAGTATTGCATTTATTAAATCCAAGAGCCCCTCTCTTGACTGGATTCAGTCTAGAGCCCCATATAAAACAAAATATAATCATCATTAGTTCATTTTCATACTTAATAGGAATCATAACATAAGCAGTTTTTCCTATTACCATGGTGTTCAAGTGTGCTTTTTTCTATATGAAAATCTATGATTTCCAAAAAATGATCATATTCTTTACTTCTTTGAGTACATCATCCCATTGTTGTTGTATGCATTCATTCCTTTCAAATATTATGAACTCAATACCTCCTATCATACCTTTGAAAACAAATCCTTTACTTTTCTCTTTATTTATACCTAAACCATTTTTTTAAATATATACTTATTTATTTATTTATTTATTTATTTGCAGTTTCTTTACCAAGATGATCTATTGGGCCATGAGGAGCCCATTTTCAGTGGAGTCCTGGGGAGAAACTCTCCAGTAAATTACATAATTACAAAACAATTACAAAGTTTACAAAAGCACATTTAGAAAAAAAATACATGGCAACCACAGTTGCAATAAATTGGTATTTGATGGAGCAAATGCATGAAAAATCCCATTATAAATAAATTAAGGTAGTATAAAGAATGCAAGTTCCTTCAGGAAATTATGGGCTAAAGGAGGCTATTAGCAGATATGTTTGGAATAGAGAGAATTATAGTTAAGGAAGTTATGTAGGGTGTGAGCAAGAGCATTTCCATTGTGAGATTAGGTGTGAGTGAAGTAAAGTTTTAAAGGTAGAGAGACTGTTAGTGGTACAGATAAGAGGTGGGAGAGACTTCCAGTGGCATGCTAAGCAGAAGGATAGAAGATGTTTGCCTGGAGGGCAGGCAGGTTTATGTAGTTCTATTAGATTTTGGAAGTTAGATCGAAGGCATCTGTTAGGAAGATGCATTTGGAAGGTAGAGGCAAGGGAGGGGCAGAGAGAGGGGCTAAAAATAAGTTTGTGTGCATGGATAAGTTGAATATAGGTAAGATAACTGGGCAGTTCAAGCCAGTTCAGTTGGCGCAGGGAGATGCAGTGATGGGTATTGGATCTATGGCCAGTCGCAAATTTTGAAATTTTATAGTAACAGGAGGAGAGTTTTGATTTGAGGGAGGATTGCAGATTGATAGGATAGAGGCACCATACAGGAGGGAAGGGATGAGGTATGTGTTAGCCAGAATGAGTCTGGTGGAGGGAGAAATTAAATGGTTGTGGCGATAAAGTATACCAAGTTTCTTGTGAGTTTTTTTTTTTAATATTGACATGAAGATGGCTATCAAACTTTAGTTGGTCATCGATGAGAATTCCTAACAGTTTAGCAGTGGAGACTATTTCAAGTGAAAGGTGATGCTTTTTGGGGGGGGGGGGATATCATTAGTTTAGTCTTGGTTGCCTTTAGTGCTAGGTGGTTATGTAGCATCCATTGTTATGTGGAGGAGAAGGCATCTTGGGTTAATTTTTTTAATGTAGAAGTGGAGGTTGCAAAACAGATTATTGTTGAGTCATCCGCATATTGGATGAGGTTCACATTAGGGATGGCATGGTAGAAGTCATTAATGAAGATACTGAATAGAAGGGGGCCTAGAATTGAGCCTTGGGGCACACCTGTGGGAATGTTTAGGAATGGTGAGATAGCGTTTTTCCACTTAACTGATTGTTACTTATTAGATAGGTAACTGGTGAACCAGTTAATAGAGGAGTGGGATATATTTAGTTTAGAGAGATTAGTAAGAAGAAGGCTATGAGAGATGGTGTCGAAGGCCTTAGAGCGGTCTAGCAGGAGGGTGGATACAATATGACCAGAGTCGCGGGCTTAGTTTACAGTTTCTAGGAAGGAGGGGAGAGCAGTGGTGGTGCTATGGCAGGGTTGGAATCCATGCTGGGTGGGAGTAAAAAGGTTATTATTTATAAGATAGGGTAAGAGTTGTAGGTGGATGCATTTTTTGAGAAGTTTTGAAATAGGAGATAAGATAGCGATGGGACAAAAGTTGGAGACATCATTATTGTTACCGCTTTTATGGAGTGGAATAATATAGGCCTTTTTCCAGAGCTGGGGAACATGGCATTCTGAAATTGATTGATTTATTAGGATGCATATAGGGAAGGCAGTGGCCTCTGTGGCTATTTTAAGGAAGTAGGAGGGTATTTCATCAGGGGCATTAGAGCAAGGTTTCAATTTTAGAAGAAGTTTTTTTATGGTAGAGATAGGGATAGGGTTAATGGAGAAGAGAGGATGTTGGAGGCTAGAGGTACTAGAGCAGAAGAGTATGTATGGAGGTTGTTGTGGTGAAGCAAGATCATTAGTGAAGGATGATGAATCAATAAAGAATGAGTTGAATTGAGTAGCTAAATCTGAGTCAGAGGCATTTGGGTCAGGACAAGGGTTTTCTTTTTTACCTGGGTTAAGAAAAGAGGCGATTCCATCCCAGAATTTTTTAGGGTTATTATTGTGATGGGTTTGGAGGGTGGAAAAATAGACTTTACAGTCTGAGTTAATAAGTTTTTTTACTTTGTTGCAGAGTGTTTTGTATTCAGTAAAGGAAGTAATAGTTTTAGTTTTATGGTAGTGTTTCCAAGCTTTATCACGGAGTCGCATGGTGCCTAAGGTATTCTTAGTTAGCCAAGAGATGGAGTTACTTTTAGTGCATTTTGTTTTCCAGGGAGCGAAGGGGTCTAGCAAGTTTAAGAAGGTTTTATTTAAGTAAGTAACAGCATTTTCCAGGGGTAAAGTTTTGAGTGGGTTCCAGTTAGTTCTTTTTAGTGCATCAGAGAATGCATTGGGGTTGAAGTTTTTTAGGTACCGAGAAGAGGTGTAGGAGTGTGAAAGTTGTAGGAAAGAGGGAAGACGATGGGCAAAAGTGGGATGGTGATCACCTAGTGGACCTGGAAGGGTACCACTACTGGAGATGTAGTGATGGGAAACTAGAATTCAGTCTAGGATACTACCAGAGAGGAAGTCTTTGGAAGGTCTGGTTGTGGAGTTAATAAGTTGAGTGAAGTTATAAAGATTTATATGTAGGGAGTTAGTTGGAGATAGAATTGTGTCCCAGTTAATGTTAACATCCCCCAGGATTATAGTTTCATTAGTGACATTGACTGAGAGCCAGGAGAGAATGTCCTCGAGGACTGGGGCATTGTCTCCGGGAGGGATGTATAGGGTGGCAATACAGATGAATTTATGTTTGTTTACTTGATTGAGGGCTAGAATTAGTTCAGCATTACCAAAGTTGGGGATAGGTTTGGTGTAAGGGGTGACTAAGAGGGATGAGGAGTAAAGGACAGCAACACCTCCACCTTTTTTATGTGTTCTGTCATTTCTAACAACAGTTAATTTTTCATTTACTTTTTCCATCCATACTTCATTTTTAACAATTAATACAATATCATCCACATAATTATACATTGTTGGGAATTGTACTTCCTTCTTCATTTTGTATCCACCACTACGACATTTTTCTAATTTCCTTTGCTATTACATTCATAACTAAAGAGAAAACTTCACTACTAGTTGGGCAGCCCTGCGTTATTCCACATTCTATTTTTATTTCTTCCCCAATTTATCATTTACATTTAGTTTCACATAGTTGCTTTCATAAACAGATTTTATTACTTGTAATATTTTTTCTTACATTATATGCCTGTAAAATTCCCTATAATGATTTATCAAATCAGCTTCTTCCTCACTTGTCTCCTCTGTTTATTTTTCATTGCTACTTTCTTTAACTTCATGTATAAGCTCTTTATCAGTCACACCTTTTTGCACATTTTCTTGTCTCTTTCTCCTCTATAACTTAATTTTTGTTTTCATTTTCTTGCACATTCATTTCACATTCTAGCCATGAATGACCAGTATTGCCACATTTTTTGCATTATGCCCTATTTTGCCACATAAATAACATATTTTTTTATCACATTCATTGATTAAATGATAATTTTTTTCCACAAAAATAACAAGTCTTTGGCTGACCCCCGTTTTTCAAAAAACACTATTACCATGCACATTAATAATACTAGAACGTGCATAACATTAACATTTTCCATTTTAAGTATTATTCCACATTTCCATCCCCCAGTCCATAGTCCTCTTTCATCATATATTTTTGTAGTGCCCATTACTTCTTTACATATAGTTAACAAATGTTCTTTCAGTTTTTTTGCTTCAACTTCAGTTCTAAACTGGATCATTATTCTTTTTTTGTCTTTAAAAAGCTTGCACCACATATTCTGACCATGGATAAATATTTTTCTTTTGTTCATATGCACCCAAAAAAATTTCCATGACCTGCCCAGTCTCAAATATCAAATCACAAAATCATCTTCTTTCGGCTGTTCCCATTAGAGGTCGCCACAGCAGATCATCTGTTTCCATTTCTTCCTGTCCTCTGCATCTTGCTCTTTCACACCAACCGCCTGCATGTCCTCTCTCACCACATCCATAAACCTTATCTTAGGCCTTCCTCTTTTCCTCTTACATGGCAGTTCCATCCTTAGCATCCTTTTCCCAATATACCCAGCATCCCTTCTCAGCACATGTCCAAACCAACGCAATCTCGCCTCTCTTGCTTTGTCTCCAAACTGTCCAACCTGAGCTGACCCTCTAATATACTGATTCCTAATCCTGTCCATCCTATTCACACCTAGTGCAAATCTTAACATCTTTAACTCTGCCACATCCAGCTCTGACTCCTGCCTTTTCGTCAATGCCACCGTTTCCAATCCATATAACATAGCTGGTCTCACTACCCTCTTGTAGACCTTCCCTTTCACTCTTACTGGTACCTGTCTGTCACAAATCACTCCTGACACTTTTCTCCACCCATTCCATCCTGTCTGTACTCTCTTCTTCACCTCTCTTCCACACTCACCATTACTCTGAACTGTTGATCCCAAGTACTTAAACTCATCTACCTTTACCAACTCTACTCCCTGAAACCTCACCATTCCTCTACCCTCCCTCTCATTTACACACATATATTCTGTTTTAGCCCTGCTGACCTTCATTCCTCTCCTCTCTAAAGCACATCTCCACCTCTCCAGGGTCTCCTCAACCTGGTCCCTACTCTCACTACATATCACAATGTCATCTGCAAACATCATAGTCCACGGGGCCTCCTGTCTAATCTCATCTGTCAACCTGTCCATCACCAGTGCAAATAAGAAAGGGCTCAGAGCTGATCCTTGATGTAATCCCACCTCTACCTTAAACGTATCTGTCACTCCCACCTCAGTCCTCACCAATGTCACACTACCTTTGTACATATCCTGTACCACTCTTACATACTACTTTGCCACTCCCGACTTCCTCATACAATACCACAACTCCTCTCTAGGCACTCTGTCATATGCTTTCTCTAAGTCCATAAAGACACAATGCAACTCCTTCCGACCTTCTCTGTATTTCTCCAACAGCACTCTCAGAGCAAATATTGCATCTGTAGTGCTCTTTCCTGACATGAAACCATACTGCTGATCACTAATCATCACCTCCCTTCTTAACCTAGCTTCCACTACTCTTTCCCATAACTTCAAGCTGTGACTGATCAAAATATCAAATCACAAAAAGTTTCTTTATTCATTAAAATAAATGCTCTTTCCTGTTTTGTATTGACACCCAGAGGTGCTATGACAGAGTCCCAAACCTCATACCTTTCCAAACTTTCTTCTTTTTTACTGCTCACATGTACTGTATACTTCTTTTTTGTTTCTTTTATTTCTTCTTGCTTCTTTGCTCCTTCTCCAACAGTTTGTGCATAAGTGTTTGTCTCTGGAACTTTTTCTGGCATAGTCTCTTCTTCTCCTTTTTCTTCTTCTATTTTTTCCATGATGTCACTCCATGAAATTCCTGCTCCACTTTCTGGCCCACTTTGGTTTACCATTTCTTCCAAATAATCATCCTGCAACCCCCCCCCCCCGATTGGAGGGTTGTAATTATGCATTTTTTCAGAGGTAACTGTCTCTCCGTCAAACAATCTCCTCTGAAAGTTTTCTTCTGAATCCATACAGTCTACTTTTCCTCCAATGTCACTGTTTTTTTCTGCACCCACATCATCAGAAAAAAATCTTCTGGTAGTGATGCTACCATTTCAACTACATCTTCAGCAACTTTCACTCCATTTTCAGCAAAAGCTGAATCATCCATGTTTTCCCCTAGTAGTACAAATACCACCTCAGGTCTCCCCTGAAAATATACCTCTAATCTGGCAGGACTAACTGGGTCAACAAAGGATAGATAGATAGATAGATAGATAGATAGATAGATAGATAGATAGATAGATAGATAGATAAAATAAAAATACTTTCTTCACCTCACACTAGCACTGCATAAATAATCTAACAGTCAAACATGTATTTTAGGCCATCATTAAATGAGTAGGTGAATCTATTGATGTCCATGCAGTTTACAAAGGAAATATGTTTAGCACTTACCCACCAACATCTGTTAATGTAAATGAACATACTAATGCATGTATTTATTTGGTACAGTTACAATTTTTACTTTTGTCCACCTTGGTCATGGGTACAACATAAAACATTCTTATGTCAGCTTTATTACTTTAGACATAATCACTTATTTAATAAAATCATTAGTTATTTTATGTGTTTTGTGACTACTTATACTAATTTTCTGTTTAGTTCTATTTAGTTTCACATTATACAGACTTAACTTCTCTTCCTGTTACTCCCTGTTTTAGATTCATATCACACAGACTTACCTTCTCTTCCTTATCTGTTTTAGTTTTACATCATCAGCCCTCTTTTTCCCATTTTTCTGACACTCATGACTGACTATCACAGATCTTCTTTTACACAATCCATCCACCCCTTTGTTGGACATCATCGCTTCCTCTTACCTTCTGCCTGTCTATCCCAAATCTTCTTCACCAGATTGTCTTCTGCTTTTCTGCACATGTACCCAAACCACCGTAATCTGTTCTCTTTGACCTTTTCTGCAATTGGAGCTACTTTGGATTCTGCTCTTATGTCCTCATTTCTTCATCTGTCTCACAGTGGGCATCCTACTACCCTTCTCAGGCACTTTATTTACATCACCTCTATCTTCTTCAACTGTTCTGCCTTTACTGCCCAGGTTTCTCTACCATAGTACTGGTTGCACCACTGTCTTGTACACCTTACTTTTCAGCTTCTTTGGCATTCTTCTGTCATAGACTACACCTGACATTCTATACCAGTTGGCTGCAGCCCTTCTGATTCTAGCTTTCACCTCCTCATTCAGACTTCCTTTCTCCTCAACCACACTTTCCAGATACTTGAAGCTGTTTACATGTTCCATTATCTTCCCTTCTATCTCTATGCTCAGTTTCTTCTGATTTCCCCAATTTGCTGCCATTGCCACTGTCTTATCTGTGCTTAGTTTCATCCCATGTGCCTTCAGTTTTGTATTCCATTCTCCTATCCTTTGCTGAAGTTCTAGCTCAGAGTCTGCCTGTAATGCCACATCATTAGCATACAGCAACTTTGTTGATCTGTCCCCTTTGACCTGTTTGCTAGTGTAGTCCATTACCAGTTTGAATAGCAGTGGGTTCAGAGCTGATCCCTGGTGTACACCCACTCCCAATGGGAACTTCTTTGTGAGGCCAAACACTGTTAATACTTGAGTCATTGGGTCCTTTACATAGCCTGCACTAATTTTACCATTGTTTCTGGGACTTCAAACCACCGTAGTACTGCCCAGATCAGCTTTCTTGGGACCTTGTCATGTGCTTTCTCCAAGTCTAGGAATGCCCAGTTGGACTCTTGCCTCATCTCTAGCTTCTTCACAAGTATCTGTCTCACTGGAAACATCAGGTCAGTTGTGCTGCATCCTGATTTGAATCCAAACTACTCATCTTCCATCTTACATTCTACTACTCTGTGTATCCATTTATCAATCACCCTCTCCAGAACTTTCATGCAATGTGATAGGAGTCTGATGCCGCTATACTGCTCACAGCTGTTACATTGCACAGACTCATCTTCTTTTCCAGTTACTCCCTGTTTTAGTTTAACATCACACAGACATGTCTTCTCTTCCTGTTACTATCTGTTGTAGTTTTACATTACCCAGATGTATCTTTTCCTCCTGTTACTATCTGTTTTAGTTTCATAACACACAGATTTAACTTCTCTTTGTATGACTACCTGTTTTAATTTTACAACACACAGATTTAACACAGTATAACTTGTACCTTAATGTGATTACTTAATGTGATTAGATAATCAATGGAAAGTATCCTTATCTCAGATGACTGCATGTATTCACACAACAAATTTTAAAGGATTTAGAAGTGTCTAGCTGTAAATCCATGATAGCACCTTCAAATCATATTACTAAAGGAGGCTGGCTTGTGTCAAGAGGACAGAAGATGATATCCCTAGGAAGAATAACTATCCCTTCTGCCCTATTGTGTGATCTATCTATTATGAACATAATGTAAGCTGGGGCTATCCAATCAGAATCTTAAATATAACTTTTCAGCCAAGTGTCAATGGCAAATATATATGGCAGATAAATGTAAGTCGATGTGAGCTTATACCTGCTCTAACTTAATGGAATCTCTCACTACATTGGTATTAACATGGGAATATCCTCATATAAACAACAAAATCTTCCTTGTTGTTCAATCCTGGTGGAGAGTAAGCATTTAATTTCACCTGCCACAGATATTCACACCAACCCAGTTCATCTTCAGCATTAAGCAGTTTGTCAAACTCTTGTATTTGATCCCAATCCATAAACTTGTAGACTGCCTTGCATTTACTACTCTTATAGTGTTTACCAAGTGCATTATTTTCACTTGAGGAGGAATGACTAAAACATTAATATTCCTGAAAAGGGGCATTTTCCATGTGACTATTTGTGTATTTGTATGTGTTTTTATCATTACACTATTTAGACTGAAGAAGTCTCATATAAGGAGATGAAAGCGCTCACTGGACCAATGGTGTTATTTTAATAAATGTTGCTTGGGTTTATTTTTCTGTTTGTGGACTTATCGTACTCTAAATACAGCTTTACTGTTTTAGTTTTAGTTTATATATATATATATATATATATATATATATATAAATAATCCTCTTAGTGTATAGCATGGAGCATACAAAGTACTTCAGATATAATATAGAATATATACATAAAGGCACAAGGAATGATAAAATAAGCAAAGTATCCAGATAAATCAGAAATTAAATATTTATTTGGCAAACACTGTAATTATGTAAAGTGATAACACATTTGTCAAAAGAGCTAATGAAAGGCCAATGTGTACTTTAAAGGGCTGTAATGAGAAATTCCAGCAAATTATATATGGTATACCAGGGCTAGTTCAGATGACTGAATTTTTATGTTGAAATCCATATAGTCAAGACCATATGATCAATGTTTTAAAAGTCGAATGGATTGTACTGAGATCGCGGTACAGTGGAGATCGGTGAGTGTGCCCTTTTCCCCATTGTATTACAATCTCAGAGTTGATATATATAATTAACAGGGGTGTGGGTGGTGCAGGGGGGCTTGCCCCCTGCAAAGACACTGTTTGTGTTGTTTTCTTGTTTTTTCAACTTTTCAAAATGGTGATCATATTGGTCTTCACCATATGAATTTTGACATTTTAAAAATTCAGTCATCTAAACTAAATCCAACATTGATTACAGAATTTGATCAGGTGAGAAGATATTATTGTCCAAAGTGTTTACACTTGCATTAGATTAAAACTTAATGCAGTATTTTACATCTGAATGTTTTCAGATCAGGACATTTTTCACTTGTTTAGATAATTGGTCTCAAATAGCAGGGCCAAGTACAGAGAATTCGTGACTACACTGACTGTTAAGCACAGAAATAGTGCTAATCTCTATTAAACATTCCAGAGATGTTAACTGTACTGATTAAACAAGATTCATCTAAGCCTAGCCACGCTGATAATTACCTGCTGATAAACAGAAAGCTATGGTTTCACAGTTTTCTTGCACTTAAATTAGTTCACAACTCTCTACAGTGTGACACAGCACAAAGCTAAGGAGGTTGGGGGAAATAATTATCCATTAATGAGATATATTATTGAACTAGAAAATGATTTTCATTTGTAAAGGCCCCAAAAAACAAGATATTTGATCATCTGTGATAGCATACTCAATAATCATGATGTGCAAAAGAAAGAAAACAGCAATATTGTAGAGTAATTTCATAAAAGCAGTAGTGTGAATACAGCAGCAATTCACTGCGGCAGCAGAAAGGAATGCTCTGGAAAATTCCTTTAGCAGTTGTATAGCATTCTTAGAGGTTTTTCTAGACATGCAAAATCCTTATGTTCAGTGAGTTAATTCTAGTTAAAGACATGCAGGTAGGTGCGTGCGCGAATGGGTGTGCATTCTTTGAAGGGTGGGCATCGGGCTGGCAACTCGGCACCGTAAAAGTCCACTGCCAATCATTAGCAGACTGGAGTTCCGCTGTGGCGACCCCTAACTGGGAAAAGCCGAAAGAAGATTATTAACATCACTGGTGATGCTATTAATAACTAGAATTTACTGACATACAAAGTCCTTATTTGTCAGTGAGTTAATTCTAGTTATTAATAGCATCACTAGTGATATATTTTGTCAGCAATTTAAAGCAAAAGTTATGACCAGTTTTGGAATAATTCGAAAGAGGCACTCAGTAACACCATGTGTTTTAGTGACATTCTGAGTTAGTCTGCAAAATTAAGGACAACACAGAAATGTATATATGCAGTAGTGCTGGTCAAATCAGTCCTGTTATTAACAGCCTACGGCTTGAATAGTACATGGGTAAGCCAGTAAAAGTTAATTTGTAAGCTGCAACAGTGACAATTACTCCCTTTGATAATTACTCTGAATCAGCAAGTATGTTTGTGTGGAAGGCAAACATTTTTGTCAGTAGTACTGAACAGATAAACAAAAGCAATCAGCCTGAACTTTGAAATTCCTCCATTATAGTTTTCCTTTGTTTAAAGTTCAAGCTATATTATTTGAAATATATGGAGCATGCCTGCTCCTTTAATTACAAAGTTGTATTTAGTACCATGGCATAATGTTCTGAACTAACCATTTTGAAATGAAGACATGAAAATGTTGACTCAGGTGTGCAGAATTATTTCAAGTTTTTAGATAATCCCTGGGATTCAGAATGGCTTACCAAGATATGAAAGCCGTAACTCAGAAGGTTTCCTCATTTTTTCCCACTTGACACAAACTGTTTTATGACAATAGCATTTGGCAAATGTAAAGTGGTAGTGAATGAAGTTATTTTATATGGGAACTATATCACAAAAATAAAACAGTTTATTTTAAATAAGCTTAGATAGAAATTCTTCTGTTTTAGATCAAGATTATGTGTCCATAAGATCTGTGTTAAATTATTGCAAGACATAAATCCAAAGATAAACAGAACAATTGCTTTATCTTTTTCAATATTAACAATGAACTGTAAGAAAAAGACAGGCTCAGAATGCAGTTACCCCATAGAAGCTAGTGTATTCTAATCCTAAATGTTACAATAACTTTACTGCAGGCCCAGGGGTTGACAGTTAAAATGGTCTGGCTACAGCAAGCAGTTAACTTTTTTAATATAGTCCAGAATGTTTAGACCTCTCAACCAATTGGGGATAAATTTCAACAGAATTGGGGACAAGTCAAGAAAAAATCAGGGACAATCAGGGACACTTTTAAAATATTAGTGCTATTAACTTGAAATATTGACAGAATCACAGCATATGAATTAATACACATTTTCTGAAGTAAAAGAAGTTTATAACTCTTAATTATTGTCATTATTCATTAAGTGTAATTCAACACTTTTCCTCCAAAAGTCACTAGTTTTTGGAGGGATTAAGAGGGACAGAGTTAAAATTTGAGTCAAAATCAGGGACATCCCTGAAAATCAGGGACAGTTGAGAGGTAAAGACCTTGTTTTAGTAATGCAAATTTTTTAAGTAAACATGATTAAGACAGAGAGACTGAGAGATGAACATTATAACCGTCGTAGTGACCACAGCAAAGTATAAAGTAACACATTTCCATTAAATTCAGTACTGTGATCTCTGCTCATAGATTATATTTAATAAAATGGCTTGAATGAGTGTGATGCAAAAATCTTGTATATCATTAGTGCCAAAGGCAATGGTGATGGCAGGCAGGCTTGAATCATAAGGTGAAAAGGCTCCTGGGTAAATTTTCAAAAGGCGCATAGTAAAAAAACATGCCAAATTAAGTAACCATTTTTGGCTTGGGCTTTGAGCAACATGTCAAACATTAGCTTTTTTGGGGGCAGGGGAGGAGGACTCACACCTACTGCAGGTTGATGCATCACGCTAAATGTCAGTGCATATGCAATGCCTTAACCGCAGTCAGACCAACAGACAAAAGTTGTGATTTGGGCACACAACTTCATGATACACTGTACATCTGTTTGGAAATGAGTTATTAATAGACACTTGCCTTTTTCCGTTTTTGTTTCATGAGGCAGTTTTATATTAACTACGTTTTTCTAAATTAAAAAAACTAGCAACAAAATAAGCATGTGTGCAAACATACATAGATACATATCAATAAAGAGGAAGACAGTGGTCAATGGAGTTCATTCAGAAGAAAGTACCTCTCACCCTGGTTTTGGGGTCCACCTTGTTTAATTACCTTCATATATGATTGTGGGGTTGCAGGAAGGAAATATTTTACCACTTTATAGATTTCAATAAGATGTGCTACAGAGTGCCTTCTCTAGTTGGACCACAAACAAAGGGGCCTGAAAAACACGAATGGCCTTGAATGCAAAAGCCAAGCTCCGTATTACTATAAAATTGCTCTGGGATATAAAAACTCAAAGAAGAACTATGTATTGATAGCAAAAAAGATGCTATATAGATGTAGAGAGACAAGATGGAAGATGTTCAGAAAATAATTAACTTACTGTAAAGGATGACTCAAAAATCAGTTGAGTACACAGTAATGCAAGTTATATACAGCTTTGATTTCAAGGAGAGATGGCTGCGAAGTCTTCACAGATCTTTTGGATATGTTCATGTTAGATGAATTATGTGTTATGACATTTTACATATTATGTTGGAGGCTATATTACATGTTATGTTGCAGATTATGTTGTACGAGAGGTTATGCTGCATGTTATGTCAGAGGTTATATTATGTTATGTAAGAGGTTATGTTACATGTTATGTCAGAGGTTATGTTACATGTTCTGTTAGAGGTTACATTAAAAGCTATGCCATGGGATATGTGGCAGAGGTTATATTACATTATGTCAGAGGTTATGTGTCTGAGTTTATGTTACATTATGTCCGAGGTTGTTACATGTTATGTTATAGAGTATGTTGCACATTACATCAGAGGTTATGTTACATGTTACATCAGTAGTTATGCTGCATGTTATGTCAGTGTTTATGTTATGTTATATGTTATGTTATGTTACATGTTTGTTAGAGGGTACATTACATGCTGTGTCATAGGTTGTTACATATCATAGATTATATGTCAGAGGTTATGTGTCTGAGGTTTTGTTACATGTTATGTTGGTGGTTATGTTACATTATGTCAGAGGTTATGCGACAGAGGATATATTACATGTTATGTTGGTGGTTATGTTACATTATGTCAGAGGTTATGTGACAGAGAATATATTACATATTATGTTGGTGGTTATGTTACATTATGTCAGAGGTTATGCGACAGAGGATATATTACATGTTATGTTGGTGGTTATGTTACATTATTTCAGAGGTTATGTGACAGAGAATATATTACATATTATGTTGGTGGTTATGTTACATTATGTCAGAGGTTATGCGACAGAGGATATATTACATGTTATGTTGGTGGTTATGTTGCATTATGTCAGAGGTTATGTGACAGAGGATATATTACATGTTATGTTGGTGGTTATGTTACATTATTTCAGAGGTTATGTGACAGAGAATATATTACATATTATGTTGGTGGTTATGTTACATTATGTCAGAGGTTATGCGACAGAGGATATATTACATGTTATGTTGGTGGTTATGTTGCATTATGTCAGAGGTTATGTGACAGAGGATATATTACATGTTATGTTGGTGGTTATGTTACATTATGTCAGAGGTTATGTGACAGAGAATATATTACATGTTATGTTAGTGGTTATGCTACATTATGTCAGAGGTTATGCGACAGAGGACATATTACATGTTATGTTGGAGATTATACAGTATCTCAGCACTCATCAAGCAGAAACAGTACAAGTATGGTTTAAGGTAAGGTTTGGAAAATGTGAACAAGTCAGTGTAACCAGCATCCCAGACAGCCTCAACAGTTTCTTATTCTGGGGGGGGGGGATAATTCCATAGATTTAAATGGTTGTGTGGCCTGTTCCACAACAATGTTCTTGGGAAACAAACAATGAAAACTGCAATAATGGACAGGCATTAACCTTAGATGCAGTTTCTGAGTTGCCCACACACAAATCATGTAAAGCTACAGATAATTTGCATTAACCAATGTACTGTGGAGCCCAGAGTACAAAACAGCATTACAAAAGACTTCTGGATTCTCTGATACTTTGATGGACTAAACTTGCCAGCATATTACTGCTTGTTAAAGTAAGCAGTTGAGGGGCTGCCCCATAGGCAGACAGGTAGAAGTGAGTCAGTGATGTAGGCTGCAGAACAAACATGCAAACATGGATCACTGAAGGAAAGAGAAAAGGGGAAAGTACAGCAATCCATTGAAAGCATATTTTTTCAGATTAAAACATTGTGGGCTGCACTGCATAAGTGATTCCCAACAGAGGGCAAGAGTCTCAATTATGTGTCAGCATATACTAAATGGCCTGCACAGACCTGTATACAGCATTATCAGTTACTGCTATGATTTCTACAATATCCATCTGCATTCTACACAAATACAAGGTCAGCACTTCTGAGTTAGTCCAGTGAATTACCAAGCACAAAATAAATAAAATCACTCATATTTGGAATCTACTGTTCTGTGAAATAAATCCTGATATTTTACTTGACTGCATACTACACTGAGTTCTTTGGATAACTGAAACATCTGTTGTATATCCCATCAAGTGTATTTATGCAGAAGTAGTATGTTACTAAATTGTATACATGTATATATACATGTATGTTACTAGACATGTTCATAAGTGTTTACTAGGCTAATGACCACAAGGGCCTTTTTAAACCTAGCCATGCATCCCAAATCTCTGACAAGTTCTT
This sequence comes from Protopterus annectens, assembly GCF_019279795.1. Classification (NCBI taxonomy): domain Eukaryota; kingdom Metazoa; phylum Chordata; order Ceratodontiformes; family Protopteridae; genus Protopterus; species Protopterus annectens. The sequence goes on from NC_056728.1 coordinate 19,092,925, forward strand.
ATACCCTTGATAAGTGTAAGCATGGGATTGGGAGGTGAAACATTTACAAACAGGGACCTGGGAGATGAATATTTATGGTACTCTAGATTGTATACATGTACATGTATGTTACCAGATTGTATACATATATAAACATGTGCATGTATGTTAATAGATTGTACGCATATACATGTATATGCATGTTACTAGATTATATACATGTACATATATGTTACTAGAGTGCATGCATGTTACTAGATTGTATACATGTACATATGCATGTTTTTTTAAAATAAACATCTTTATTAAATTATTACTTATGGCATAGGCAATCATACATTTATATAAATAAAAATAACTGTATTGACATAATCCCTGTTGCAAGCATTTTATATCACAAACTATACTGACACAATTTTAGTTGCAAACATTATACATCACTTATAATCTACCCAATCATTGTCAATCAAACATTACACAACTCATTCAAATTCTGCCTTTTGTTAAACCGCATTCCTCCCCTATATGTATTGTTCCCACAATTCTGATTTTTATCTTATGTAATTTGTTCCTACCCTTTTCTAAAGATGCTAATTCCAGTTGTTTTACCTCTGTTACTATACTATTTCTAGTGCATTTGGTTTAGACTTTGATTTCGATTTTCTAGTCATTGCTTTTTAGGCAGCCACTATAATTAGACTCAGCAAGGCCTTACTATGTCTAGACAATTCTGATGCGGCATCATAGCTCAGAAAAATTATTTCCCTAGTTACGTCAATTTGCTCACTCAGTATTTCTGATAGGGTAGTCTGCAGGGGAAACTTTAAAGTCTGCCAACTCATTACACTCCCAGAAAATATGTTCCCAATTACCTCTTTCTTCCCCATCATACATCATTGATACTTACCAATATGGGAGGGCTCTTCGCCCTACCAGTTATAGCTACCTCCCTCCCTGGGCATAAATCAGACCTCAAATCAGTCACATTCACCTTAAGACTGAAGTTGGAAGAATCCTCCAGTACCTCGGTATTCAGAAATTTTGCAAAGGCTAATCTACTTAAATTGAATGATGACATGACTAAATTCAACAATTCCAACTCAGTAAGCCCAATACTTATGCAGAATACTTTACCACTAAATTTTATGCACATGTGAATACCTGCACAGATGCATCTTTCCCCCTACAAAGTAAATACCATGTCAAATTCAAAAATCAGCCTAACCCCTATGGTGTAATCCATATATCAATAGGCTCTATAATAAAAATGTATTGCTCATAAAAATAAATATAACGCTCAAGAAGTTCTTGCTAAACTTAACAAGGAACTCTGGACCCTGATCAAATTAACCAAATCCAGGCATGAGGTAAAAATAACCACCCAGGCAATAGGCAACAATAAAGCTTTTTTAACTATGTTAGAAACCTTAGACATGATGCTAACCTAACAGTAAACAGTGCAAGCCTAATAGTAAATGATGTCATATACTTACACCCAGAGGACATAGCCAATCTTCTAGTGAATAAATTTAGCTCTAAGTTCACTCCCCCTCCTAAATTCCCAGATCTCATATCCGCATCTACCCTTTCCCCGCAAATCTCCCATGAATAACTCCTCAAGGTACTATCCAAGGCCGGGAGTACTGCATCTTTGTGGCCAATTAACATAGCAGATTGCTTACTGGCCAGCCTGAAACAGTACCTGTCAGACACCCTGTAGGGGCTATTCAATATCAGCCTTAAAACAGCCTTTGTGCAAGATAAATGGAGGACAGCAGCAGTTACCTACTTTTACAAAGATGGGGATGTCAACGAACCAAGAAATTATAGACCCATAAGCCTGACCAGCCTCAACTGTAAGGCTATGGAAAGGATCATTGTGGAATTAATAAATAAGGACATGGGTAACCTACAAACTCTTGATCCAAGCCAGTTTGAATTCTTCAAGGCCAGATACTTTGAGAAGGTTGCTGAAACAATGGATGAGGGCAAATCAGTACACACCACATATCTAGACCCCACAAAGATATTCAACACCTTCCCACACTAAGAGATCATAAATAAACTCTCCCCAGCTAAATGTACATTTGTAGGTAACTAACTAGATAGCAAACTGGCTCACAAATAGAACCCAGGAAATTAAGGTGGATGGCTGTACCTCTACCAGTCAGTAATGGTTCAGTCCAGGTTTCAGTCCATGGGCCACTCTTCTTTGGCATTTACTTTTTAGAGGTCAAGACATATGTTAAGGGTTTATAGCTGACCAAGTTTGCAAATGACTGTAAACTTGATATCATCACAAACTATACCATCACAATCTCCCCAGAATCCTGCAAGAGAGATTTTACCAAATAAATTGCTGCTGTCAAAACCAGGAAATGGATAATCATATCCTTTGACAAGCATGAATTTCCTTTTAACTATCATATCGACAACACACCCCTGAATGTTGATTTTGTAGTTAGGGATTTGAGAATTTATGTAGATAGCACACTGTCCTTTGATCACTAGTGAAGTCCTCTTTCATTGCACAGCTTATATCTAAAGGTATGGTATCCAGGTCCAGAGATGTAATCATTCCACAGTTCTCATCAGGCTGATCATTAAATGAATGTCCCATTTGGTATGTAACGAAGAAAAAATCCAAGACTAAATGTATCTAAAGAATGTAGCTGCACAAAGCTATAATACAGCCTCCGATTTATTCCAAAAGAAACGGGCAAGTGCAAACAAATATAACAAAGATAACAAGATGACGGATTTAGCGCTTTCTTCCACCTAAAATGTGGATTTCATCAGAATCAACAACACAGATCACTTAAGCTAATTTATCAGTTTTATGGCGCCAAAAATTCAGACCCATTTAAAAATTTAAAGAAACATATACCAACTCTGTACATAAATAACAACACTAGTAATAATGAAAATTAAAATAACGTAAAAATAACCATTTGGTACTTACTTGTCCAAACACTTGACACAGCTGAAGTGACTGCAATGCTTCCTCAGTAAAAAAAAAAAAAAAATCAAGGACCTTAGTCATAAAAACTTTGCAGACCAGCTGTCTCTCTTCTCAGTATCGTACAGGCTACTAACATGTGGCCTCTGCCTTGCATATAAAGCTTCAATAGACCCTATCCTGTCAGTCCTGCAGCACATTCACTAGTTAAATGGTAGTGTGAACACCCACTCAAGGGATCCCAATCTCTTTTGCAACATAAATAGAATATGTTGGACATATAAGTATGTATCACAGAGAATGCCTCTTCTGCAGAACTGTCTTCCACTCTATAAAAATGCACACTATTTCCTTTACTCTATTCAAACATAATTTGGACAAAAGGATGGGAAACAACAAACTCGCCCCCTGGTTCAGCACCGCTCTCATGGATAGGGACAAGTATAAGTTCCAAAATATCCATGTTTTGCCTGCCTCTGTGTTATTCATATACCAAATATAAGAGCTAAAAATGACCATGGGAATGTAAGGCTAGGCTTCTTAAAATCCTTTCATATCAATACCTTAGTAAGTACGTATGCTAATACAATGTCTGACAAAAGAAAGTTGTAGAAGTTTATGAAGGCTTTACACATAGATTAGATACATATTCTTAAGATAACATATTATAATGAATGTTGTAAGTAGGGAGAATACCAGCCCTTGAGAAATAGACAGCATAAACATGAGTGAAGGAGAGAAGGAGGAGGTGAGAACTGAAAGAGGAGGGAAGGATAAGGTAGGTAGAAATGAGAAAGGAGAAGAGGCAAAGACTAGAAGTAAGGGAGAGGGGAGAGTAGTGGATGAGTGTGAGAGGGAGGAATATATAAACAGACACACACACACACACACACACACACACACACACACACACACACACACACACAGATGTACACACACACACACACACACACACACACACACACACACACACACACACACACACACACACACACACACACAGATGTACACACACACACACACACACACACACACACACACACACACACACACACACACACACACACACACACACACACACACACACACACACACACACACACACACACACACACACACACACACACACACAGATGTACACACACACACACACACACACACACACACACACACACACACACACACACACACACACACACCAAATAAAACTACTGATGAAGTAACTTGAGTCACATTCCATTAGGTATACATCAGTTTCTCCTTTCCCCAAATTATGCAATCTCAGAGTTAGTGTATTTAGAGATACAAGAGTATGGAGGGGGTGGTTTCCCCCTTGCATAAACACATTTAGTTGACTTTCTTTGCCTATGTTGAAGAATTACAATGTTGCTGCACGTACCTATAATTTAAATATACGTCATCTATCCAGTACTGCCGAGTCTCATGCAGCTCCTGAAGTGACCCTATGAACAACTGTCACCATTTATAGATTTTACTAGTCAGATAAGAAATGGAACACACACACACACACACACACACACACACACACACACACACACACACACACACACACACACACACATACACACTGCATGCAAACCTATGTTCAGTTTACAGAGTCACCAGTCCACATATTGTATGTCTGTGGGATATAGGAAGAAAGCGGAATGCCCACAGAAAACTCATGCAAACATAGGAAAGGCATACAGGCTCTACATAGAAGGCAACCAGATGACAATAGCAAGGCAGACCCTCTTACTTTAAGGCGATAATGCTACTCATGTAAACTCACATATAGGTGGGCACTTTCTATTGTATGGACTTTGCCCTACTAAACTTTGAAATATACTTAATCCATCCTTAAATACTGTTATGACTCTTTCTTCTCCTTGGATTTGCACTGCAAAAGTCAAAAGGATAAAAATAACAGCACTGGAATTTTAAAAAGTACGTATACATTACAACTGGTGACTGCACACTTTACGCAAAAACTAAAACTTCTTTACTCACCCATCAGCTCTCTGCTTGGTAGTCTGAAAGCACTGAAGAGAGAAAATCAGAACCCAGAAGATCCTAGACAACCTCATAATTTTAAAACAAAATGTACACTTTGTACAGCACTTTGTGTGAGCTGATATTGCAGTGAAAAAGACCTAATGAAACTTGCAGCTGAATCGATGCTCAGGCAGAAGATATTGTCAGCCCTCATGCTGAGAAGTCTTTACTTATCTCCGGTTGATGATAGTTTAGCATTAACATTTAACTATTTATGTGTCATTGTCATTTGACTCATAAATGCAGTTTTACTTTTGCTTAGGTTGAAAAGGTTACAAAAAAGGCAAAAGGGTGGAGCATGTATAAAATTAAAACTCTGAGACACTATGACTGTCAGACATGGAATGAAATATTCATAGATGAAGTCTGACTGGGTCATCTATTTTGCCTTTTTGTTTTTCTGTCAAGTTGCATCTGATGTCTGGCTAACATATATCCGCACTTCACATCTTATGCATCTACTATGAACATTTTCCAAACATCTGCTGCTCTTTCGCTAAAGAATACTTTTCTGACATATATATTTAGCTTTTTCTCTAGAACCCCTGAATTGTGTATTTTTTTCTGTACACTTTTCTGAATACAAAAGCAATGTTCCTCTGTACAGTTGCAGATTCACTTCTGCAAAGTACAATAATAACTTGAACTTTAGGAGTCTGTTCTCTTCATTCAGGTGTAGATCTGTGAAGAATGTTTCATATTATTTGTCTTAAGTTTGAAGGGTGCTTAGTTTATCTGTGAAACTAGGCAAACAAGGGATCACACTTTACTTCACAGGTTACCAATATAACAGGATATAAATACAGTAGTATATTTCTGATATCTAAAGTCACATTAATCAGGCAAGGTTAAAGCATACGTAATATGCTCAAGGTAAAATAACAGTGGGAGGCAGAAACAGGCACAACCAGTTCAGCCCTGCAATAGAAACAGGTGTTCAAATATAGTTTATCCTACTATGGAACTTACTATGGAATCCAGTGGATGGAAGACATTTTACTGAAAAATGGTCATCAGGAGCCAGGCTTGTTTTAAAAACACTAGTGATTAACACTTACAGAGTACGACTGGACAGTTTTTCCCCAGAAGAATTAATCACTGGTATGCCGTGGATGGCTGTTTCCCTGAAAAGATATGACCTCAGCATTGGTATATATTAAGTACTGGAGGGGGAGGGTGCTAAGCCCCCTGCAAAAACACTTTTTTTCCTTTGACATTATTTTCACAAACACAAGGTTTTGTTCATCTGAGATTGCACTTGTGTGAGGCAATCACAAATATTTATCAGGGAGCCATGGTCAGCAGATACTTTTATGTTTCATTAACAGCTGAATATTGGAAAAAAGACAATCAATGCAAGTAAATGCTGGAAGGATTATAGTTTTTAGAGTATCCATTTCTACTTATTCAGTTGTTTAATAGATCAAACTTTTAATCCTTCCCTACGAGTGGCCTAGGTTTAAAACATAATATCTAGAACGGAATGGCTAATGTTAAATTAGGTGACATATGCATGGAGGCTACCACAATGACTGCATGTTATAACTTTGTGGTTTGGTTAAATCAACGTCATCATAAACCCCATTATTTCCATTTTCTATATGGGTTTGGGGTGTTGAGTCCACTGTTACCATCACTCTCGATTCAGCACCACTCTCCTACTTTCTTTAGCATTCATACCTGATTGTCGCAGGTCTTCTCTCACGCAATCCATTCTTCTCTTTGCCGCATGCCTTCATTTCCTCTTGCCTTCTTCCTGTCTGTCCCAAATCCTCACCAGATTGTCTTCTGCTTTCTTGCACATGTTCCCGAATCTTTATAAACTGTTCTCTTTTTACCTTCTCTGCAGCTGGTGCTACTTGTGCTTCTGCTCTCATATCCTCATTTCTTCATCTGTACCACAGTGTGCATCCTGCCACCCTTCTCAGGCACTTAATTTCCATCACCTCTAGCTTCCTCAACTGCTCTGCCTTTACTGCCCAGGTTTCTGTACCATACAGTAGTACTGGTTGCACCGCTGTTTTGTACGCCTTGCTTTTCAGCTTCTTTGACATTCCTCTGTCACACACTATCCCTGACACACTCTGCCAGTTGGCTGCTGCCCTTTTGATGCTAGATTTGATCTCCTCATTCAGAATTCCCTTTTCCTCAACCACCCCTCCCAGATACTTCAAGCTATTAACCTATTCCAGTATACTCCTTTCTATCGCAGTTCTCGACTTTCTCTGATTTCCCTCATTTGTTGCCATTTCATCTACCTTATCTGTGCTCAGTTTTATCCTGTGTGCCTTCAGTGTTGCATTCCATTCCCCTATCATTTGCTGAAGTTCTTATCCAGAGTCTGCCTGTAATGTCACATCATTTGCATACTGCAACTTTGTTGATCTGCCCCCTCTGACCTGTTTGCTAATGTTGTCCATCACCAGTATGAACAGCAGTGGTCTGAAAACTGAAACATGATGCAGACCAACTCCCATTGGGAACACCTCTGGGAGTCCAAATACTGTTTGCACTTGTGTGATTGGGTCCTTTGTACATAGCCTACACTAATTCTACTAATGTTTCCAGGACTTTGAACTGTTGTAGGACTATACAAATCAGCTTTTTAGCATCTTGTCATATGCTTTCTCTAAGTCTAGGAATGCTCAGATGGATTCTTTCCTCATCTCTAGCTTCTTTTCAACTTTCTGTCTTACTGCAAACATCGGGTTGTGCTGCATCCTGATCTGAATCTGAAAATCTCCAGTCTCACATTTTATTGCTCTGCATATTTGTTTATCACTCAGCCTCTCCAGAACTTTCATGCAGTGTGACAGGAGTTTGATACCTGTATGTTGGTGACAGTTGTGAATGTCCCCTTTGTTCTTCTACACTGGTGCTAGAATACAAATGTTCCAGTCATCTAGGATATGCTTTTCTCTGCATGCTGCTATGAGTACCCTCAACAGCCATTTCTCCCCTGACTCACCAGATATCTTGACCATATCTGCCCTGGTTTCATCTGAGTCTGCTGCTTTTTCAGACTTTATTTCCTTTTGCGCTGTTCTTCCTTCTATGGTGTGCTGCTCTTCTTCTTTCACTGTATGCTGTGTCTGCAGCAGTACAGCTTCCGTGGGGTTTTCTTCATTCAGAAGTTGCTAGGAATACTCCTTGTAAATCAGTGGGTATATTGAACCTAGTCAGCCACTGCAGCTAGACAGCATGTGCATATACGTTACTAAGCACATGCGAGATCAGTGCCATTTTGTGTAATCAGCCAGTGTGAATGTAAGCTTGAATGGAAATGCATATGTGAATGTGTTAGAAGTAACAAGTCAGTCAGTAAGCATATGAAATATGAAGTATATGTACACGTTACAGCTCCTGATGTGTGTATATATATATATATATATATATATATATAATAAACAGCTTGAACACATGCCCAGCCTCAGTATCTCATTTGAATACATGAGACATGCGACATGGTATCAGAATGGGATCTGAAGTTGAAGCAGCTCACAAACCACGTATCACACAGTTAGAAGTGGAGTAATATACAGGAGCAAACTCGCAAACAAGTCAATGGTTATTCAAAGTTACTAAAATGTTTTCAAATGATTTTCAGTCACCAAAAATGTGGCATAGCATTCAAAGAGTTCAAAATAATTTCTGAAATGTTTGAAATGTCCTAGATAGCAGCATAATATTTAAAGCATTTGAAATAATCTCTAAAGTGTTTAAAATGTTTGAAAAAGCTACGATGTCCGAATTTTTTTCCAATGTATGACTTTTTTGCAGTAACTAAGACTGTCCAAAGTGTCCGAAGTGTTCAGAGTGTTTGAGGTATTTGCAGTGTTAAAATAAAGCATTTTCAGATAGGGTGTTGTGCACTTGAGCAAAATTACAAGTACCAGGACTATATTTATGTTTAAAAGCAATTTGTTGTTATGGTAGAGGGATTTCTCAGACTTGAACTGATGTTGTTTTATTACTACTGAGAACTGGCTAGTGTTTGAGCAAGAATATGATATTTTCATACAGTCTGCACTTTTTGATAAGGACACATACACAAAAGCATTTATACTGCTCAATTTAGCTGGCTCAAAGGCCATTGAGCGCGAACGTTCATTTGTGTATGCACCTGCTGTGTATGCAGGGGAGGAGGAGAACCGCCATATTTTGATACAGGCAGAAATGCAGGTAGACTCTAAGTGATTAAAATGTACATTTATAGAAATGTGTAACCCTCAAACAAATATTACAATGAAAGGCACAAATTTTCCACAAGAAATCAAAAGCCTGGTGAAACTATTGCAGCATATATTACCAAATTAAGAAATTAAGCAAAAACATGCAGATTTGGTGATCTACGAGATGAGCTGATAAAAGACCATCTTGTATGTGGAGTTAATAATGATGAAGTGAGAAAGATTTTGCCTTGAGATAGTGAATTAACATTGAGTAAAGCCACTGAGATTTGTCAAATACATGAGATTACAGAAAAGCATACGAATATGCTTATGAATGAGAAAAGCATGTTTGCAGTATCTGCTATTCTGAATGTTGATAGTGTGCAGCAGAAAGTTAAGATGAAAATGAAATATATACCAAAAGGCAGTGCCACACCTAACCTCATTGTTAACTGCCACAACTGTGGAGGCAGTCATAAACCTAAATGGGAATAGTGTTTAGCTTTTAGTCAGCAATGTTATAATGTAAAGCGTAGAATCATTTCAAAAGGCTTTGCAAGTCTAAAGTGTTGCAAACTTATGTTAAAAGAGAGTACCTGGAGAAGCAAGTAGATCAGATAGAGACTGTAGCAAACTTTGAGAGCTGTGAACAAACTTTCTATGTTGATGGTGTCTCTATGATCAATGAAACAGTTAATACAGTAGACTATCAATTGTCAGAAAAGAGTGAAATATTTTGTACTGTACAAATTAATGGGAAACCTGTACAGCTTAAAGTAGACACTGGATCTAAGTGCAGTGTTATATCAGTGCAAATGTTTGCTAAAGTAAAAGCTGGTGAGAAACTTGATTTGTGCAAAACTAGTTGCTTATGGTGATGAAGAGATTAAAACTGTTGACACAGTAGTTCTTTTATGTCATTCTGCTGGAAAGAGCTATGACTTGCAGTTTTACATAGTCAAAAGACACTTGCAGACACTGTTAGGCCTCAAAGACAGTCTGAGAATGGGACAGATTTCATTTAATAAAGAGGTTCACCATATAAGTCTGAATAACAACAACAGTTTTACACAGTATTTTTAGTGAATAGCTGATATTTTCAAAGACGAGCTGGGTAAACTTCCAGTCACATACTCCATGAAGTTAAACAATAAAGTAAGTCCAGTTGTCAGACCAGCACGAAAGATTCCAGTAGCAATGCAGAGTAAAGTAAAAGCAGAGATCGACAAAATGGTGAATTTAGGTCTCCTTATTCCAACAGAAGAACTCAATGAATGGGTATACTCCATGGTCATAGCTCATAAGGAAAGCTCAGATGATATTCAAATATGTATTGATCCAAGAGACTTAAACAAAGCACTTAAGTGTCCTCATCATCCAATGCGTACAGTAGAAGAAGTAGCCGCTCTCATGCGAAATTCCACTGTTTTTTTTGTCTTAGATGCAAAAAGCTCTTTTTGGCAAATTTCGCTGGATCGCAAATGTTTATTGTTAATTACATTCATTACACAATTTGGTAGAGACAGATTTTTAAGACAGCCATTTGGAATCAGTTCTGCCAGTGAAGTCTTTTAATGTGCCATGGAACAAATTTTTTCTGGTTATCCAAGTGCTATTATAGTTAAGACGACATTATTGTTGGAGACAGTGGTGAAGACAAACATGATAATAATCTCAGGAAAGTTCTAGACTGTGCATGTGAAGTAAATCTCAACTTGAATCCTCAGAAATGTAAATTTAAACTGAAAGAAATTACTTATGTGGGACGTTTGTCTGCCAGTTCTGGCTTGCAACCAGATCCATCTAAGCAAACAACAACCGTTGAAATGCCAGTTCCAGAGAATGTTGCATCTTTACAACATTTTCTAGGTATGGTCAGCTGTTTAGGAAGGTTCATCCCAGACTTGACTGAGCTTTCTGCACCATTACGTGAGTTGACATGCAAAAATGTAAACTGGTCGTGGTTGGAACAGCACCAAAGAGCATTTGATATTCTGCAGAAGAAAACTGTCAGTCCATCCACATTGAGATGTTATGATGTTCACAAACCTGTAACTCTTTCTTGTGAAGCTTCAAGATACTGCCTTGGTGCAGCTTGTCTTCAAGAAGGCATTTCAGTTGCCTATGCACCAAGAACATTAACTGAAACAGAGATGCATTATGCACAAATAGAGAAAGAACTTTTGGCAGTAATGTTTGCATGTTCAGAGTTTAATGATTATATTTATGGCAGACCTATCCAAACAGAGACTGATCACCAACCACTAGTGACAATTTTGAAAAAGCCAATGCATACAGCCCCAGCTCAATTGCAATGCAAGATGTTAAAACTGCAAAAGTAGAATTTCAATATTATTTACAAAAAAGGCAAACCCTTCTACTTTGCTGATGGTTTCTCATGCACATTCAGACAAATGACAGAGCAGCATGAAAATGAAACAGAGCTTTGAAGTCATGGAAGTCAGAAATCTTTCTTCATCAAGGCTTTATGAACTAGGAAATCACACAGTTTCAGACCCAATTCTCCAGAAGCTAAAAACCAATATCAGTCAAGGATAGCCAATGCTACAAACCAGTTTACCACTTGACATTCAGCAGTATTTTCCTTAACAAGACAAACTCATGATGGAAGATGGAATCATCATGAAAGGTCCAAAAGTGGTAATTCCTAAAGCATTACAGCAGGAATATATCAAAATTTTGCATCGTAGTCACCCAGGTACTGGTTCAACCAAAAGAAGGGCAAGAAGCATTATAATTTGGCCTTCTATGTCTAAAGATATAGAGAAGGAAACTCTAGCATGTTCAATTTGCAACAGCACCAAACTGCAACAAAAAGAACCTCTTCAGCCACATCAGATTCCTGAATTACCATGGTCGATGGTTGCTACAGATATTTTCAAATGGAATGGTTATCATTACTTAGTGTTAGTAGACTCTTACTCATATTGGTTTGAAATTGACATACTTCCTACTTTGACATCCAGCACAGTCATTACAAAATTGAAGAGGCATTTTTCTGTCCATGGTAGTCTGCACAAAGTTATGTCTGACAATAGTGCACAGTTTACTAGTCAGCAGTTTAAGAAATTTGCTGAGTCTTGGGACTTTGTTCATGTTACCAGTAGTCCTGAGTATCCACAAGCCAATGGTTTAGCTGAATGTGCAGTTCAGAGTAAAAAGAACTTTTTGGAAAAATCCAAAAGAGATGGTACCGACCTTTTCCTTAGCTTCCTCAATCTCAGAAACATTCCTCGAGAAAACTTGGTTGGTTCACCTGCTCAAAGACTGATGTCCAGACAAACATGAACAACTCTTCCAATCAGCAAACAATACTTAGTACCAAATGCAAAGAACAATAGAGTAGTCAAGGCTCAACTTTCGAGAAAACATCAGTCATAAAAGTTATACTATGATAAAGCCAGTAAATCCCTTTGACCATTGCTACAAGGAGAAGTTGTGAGAATGCAAACATCCAAAGGTCATGCTCATGTAGGAATCATGAAGGACATTTGTGAGGAACCAAGATCTTAAATCATACAGTCTGAAAGAATGCATTACAGACAGAACTGTAGACATGTTACCTGTCTCAGAACCAATGCCACAGCAGATTGCCTGTGCCAATGACTCTGATTTCCAGAGTGACTCATCAACTGCTCAAATTCAAAAGGACAGTGTGCTTTCTTCAAACAACTTTGATTTAAACCAAGATGTTCCAGTACTGAATGAATCCCCACAGACTGTTCCTGTTGTTAAACACAGTCAGAATTTCTGTGTAACCAGATCAGGTAGAATTTGCAAACCCAATCCTAAATACACAGCAACTTGGACTTGAAGTCAGTTATGTTTTGTTGAAATGTTGAAATAATGTCTAGCTCTTAAATATGCCTTTGTTCTTGTAATTTGCAATGTCAAACAAAATTGAAGAGGGAGGATACAGATCAGTGTGTATATTGAACCTAGTCAACCACTGTAGCTAGACATCACATGCATATAAGTTACTGAGCATGTGTGAGATGAGTAACATTTTGTGTAGTCTGCCAGTGTGAATGTAAGCTTGAATGGATTCATCTATGAACCTATGAACCTATTTCTGCCATCTGCTGAGCCACTTTCCAGAAGCTGCGATATTTACACTTATGCCTTGTTCTTTGCTATTTCAACTGCTTTATTAGCCTCTTTAACCAACCAGTATTCATTCTTAGCCTGGTCTACTTTTCTGTCTCCCACTTTTTCCTGCATTCCTTCTTTCTTTAGATAACTTCCTGGACTTTTGCATTACACCAGCTTTTCTTATGTACCTTAATTTCATACCTGACTCTGCCACGTATTTGTTTAGTAGTCCTCACACATGCTATTTTGAGATGCTGACATTCTTCTTCACCTCCACCTATGTCCTCTACTTCCTGAGGTGCTGGAGTTCATGTATTTTTACATGTCTGTGAAGGCTGGTAGCCTAGCTAGATAAAATTTTGTAGATAATTCTATGTCATTGTAAATATTAATATAATCCACAGGCTTTTTACAAATGTAAGAAAACTAAATGTAAGAAAACTGGTTATATGCTGAACTTCAAAAATGTAACCACAGTGCACCCTGCTGGAAGAAAGCTGTTAAGTAAAGAATTACAAGTCTGTTTGATCTCAGTCTCAGAGACAAGATGTCTGGGCTAGCAAATTCTTTCTATTGTTATTAAGACAGAAATAAATACTAGATTTTACATGTTAAAAGTGTCTTTTATTGCTATGCCTTCCTGGCCAGGTGCAGTATACAAAGAAATGTACATTTTGAGTTTCTGTTAGCCTGGGAACTAAAGGAGAAGTGATACAATGATGTAATGTGAAACGACTCAACAGTACTGGTTATCATCAATTTAAGACTTTCTCAGAGAGAAAGACTGAGCATTTTGGATTTTGTCTGAAGCTGACAACAACTCACCAGCACTTTGCCTTGTAAGTAAAGTTATTTAGGATATAGTTTCTCTTAGAGTTAGATAGGAATTTAGTCAGATTAGTCTAGCTGTTTTCTATATTTATGTCAGACTATCCTACAATATTGTTTTAGAGTTTCCTGTGATTTCTGAATTCTTGATTAACACTGTTTTGAATTGATGAGATTAGTCTTGTGTTTTTACTATTTATTATTAAATATTTTAAACCTTTCAACTGTGGCTGTTTTGTGTAGAGATAATTTAAGTTTTTAGAGTGCATTGCATGTACTTAGTGATACTATCCAAGCCTCTCCAATAGTCTTGCTGCTCAGTCACACTTACTATTTGGAGAACAGTAACATTACACAGTGATACTGGTCACCCTTTGGGAAGGGCCTTGCAGTAGCTGATATTATTGGTTGGTGGCAGCCTGTACTAACTTATAGTCTGGGCAGAAAGGGGGCATAGTTGGAGAACCTGTGCCAGCTTTCCCCAGGAGTGTCTGTGTGTTTGTATATAAAGCAAATCTTAAAGTAAGTGTGTGTGTGTGTGTGTGTGTGTGTGTGTGTGTGTGTGTGTGTGTGTGTGTGTGTGTGTGTGCATGTGTCAGCTACCTGGGCAGGGACACGTAGCACTAGTTGGACAGAGAGGGTGCTGGAGGTTTTAGCTTGACCACTAGGCTGATATCTGGACCCTTAACTGTGTCAGTGGGGAGTCTTATTGGAGATCTGGAGAGAAAGGGAGAAACCAGCCCCAGACTGACTGCGATCTCTGTGTGCTCTTAAGTGGAAATTGTACTTTACTGTGTGTGTACTTGTTATCTCCCCAATGTGCACGCCTAACACTGATGTTAGTGGTGAGGATTGAGGCGCCTTGATTACTGGGCCAGTGCATGGACATCATACTGTCTATATATTTATTTAAGTTGATTTATGGAAGACTAACTAATATTACTTTTTTCTATATCAAAGGATATGTAATACACTGTAAGGAACAAGAAGCACTACTGTTTAAACCTGTATTTAAATTTACTCATGCATCCTAAAAATTATTATTATAAACTGGCTCCATGGCAGAGACAGACAAAATCATGCTCAAGTGGTTGACAAATGGAACAAACATTGCAAGAACTGCTTCCGTCTCACCCAGACAAAAGTTGCTCAATTAAAGGGCCAAACACTGTAATAGTTGTCCCCAGCTCACCCAGACAAAACTATCTCAGTTAAAGGACCAAACACTGTAACAGCTGTGACCAGCTCATCCATTTTGGGGGCAGGGTGCTGGACTAGCTATTTTGCAGGAATGCCCTCTAGGGGAAGGCCCCAGACTCTATTATGTGGTCACCAGGACTTAAAGAAGTGTGCAATTGTTTTAGGCTTGGCACAGCAAGGGGAGAGAATAAGAAAGTCACATATACTAGCCTCTCACAGTATGACAGTCATAGTCCTAGCTCTTGGTTTCTTCCAGGAGGGGAGACATAAATGAGCCACTTATGCGAGATGGTAAAAGTTTAAGAGGGTAAAGCGTGGTTTATAATAGCTTTTCAGAGTTAAGTAATTGAATTGTTAGTATGATACCTAATGATGTGTAATGCTGCCTTTACTAATGCCTGCTGGGCATAATTTCTTAAATGAAGAATGTTTCTTAAAGTTACTGTCCAAAAGGTTAAAACCTGAACCTGACCAGAGTTTATGGACATCTGTTTTCAGTAAGCAGGGTTTGACTTGTCATTTGCGCATGCTCTACTTCCAGGACTGCTTGTATCTGCAAACATCATTCTTTACACAGCATGTTAATGTACAACCATTTCATTGGGTTATTTCTGAATTAAAAACTTGGTGTTGCTTTACTTTGGGTCTTCATAGCCAACAGAAATTGAAGCCACCCCTTTTATTTTTCATAACATTGTATCATTTCTGAGGCTAGTACATACACATATGTTTGTGTACTTTAAGACAGAATGATATACTGCGTATATTATTTGTCAAGGTCTGACATTATCTAACCATATCTCACAAGTTGATCTACAGCTGTTTGATGTCTGATAATTGTGTAGCATTAGTATTGATGTCCAGTGTTCCAAAGTTCAGGGAAAGAGGCCAACTTCCACCACCCTTTTTCAGTAAGTTAATAGCTAATGGTTTTATTATTTGCACTTTATTCTTGCACTGCAGTTATAGTCATGCAATAGAAGCAATATTGCAGCCCGTCCCAGACCATATTAATTAAAGACACTATCTGTACAGATGGAAATGAAACAAGTGTTGTGGAGTACTATTTTTCTGGCTTTCATTCCTTCGTTATTTAAGACAGCAAAGCTTAGATATGATGGGTAAGTTTAACGTTCATGGTTTGTTTTGGCAAACTTTCTTGTTCTCCCTGTACCCATGATACTCTGGGGTGAATGGCAGTGACATAATTTTGTTGGCTATATATGTATCTTCTCTTACTAGCTGTTGTGTGTGGCTGGTTCAGCTGTTTGTTTAACAGCTTCCATCTTTCTAAGGAGAAAAATATGCTATCTGAGTGGAGTTTGTACACTTCTCCTTCCTCCGTTCCCACAGACAATTCCAGTGGTGATTGAAAGATTGTTGTAGCAGCAAAAATAGTGTCATATGCTGTAGTACTTTATATATTTTCATGCAAAGCGGTTGGGAAATTGAATTTCTTTTTCTCACTGCACCTATTACTCAGAGCTGAAATTAAAATAATTGTCATGTCTAAATTCCATTCTCAGGTTATACAATTAACATAATCTGCAGTGTAATGAGGAAAGGGGGTTGTAATTCACTGATACATTATCTGTCTAAGTAATAGAAATTCATGATCCTTCTCAGAAATATCTGACTACTACTGAAATTAAAGTACAAACTTATGTATTACACTTGAAGTGGTTATAAAGTGCTGTGTGTTAATTGAAGAGGGTGTCACTGGGGATAAGACACATATCTAAAAGGTAATACTATCACATTGCGTAACACCTACTGTGGTTGACTGATTTTGTTTTATCCAAAGCTGTTTGCCACTATGTGCACATAATAAACACTGAACTGATTTGCCTTTTATTAGATAGCATTGCTTGTTAAAAGTTGTGTAGTATATAACTGTTTTACTAATCTTTTTATTGCTTGACAACATTACTGCAGAACCTCTCTCTCTCCCCCCCTCTCTGCTTAATTTTTTATAGAAGAGTTACATTGCCTTCCTTTATTACTAATTGCATCTCTTCAATGTCTGTATTATCTTTGACTTGGGCTGTTGTTGAAAATGTCCCTTGTGCCTTCCACCCACAAAATTAGCAAAAAATGTATGAATAAATATGAATAAACGTTAATTGTGCAGAAATCAGCAATAAAGTTAGTTCTGATAAATCATGTAGCATTATGAAAAAATTATTACTGTGTATCACATATCTTATGATGCATGTAAGTCATTAGTATATTCATATTTGATACTTAAAGAGAATTCATCCAAGTGTTAGTCTTTAAAAGAACTTTTCTTACCAAGTATTCCTGTGTAAGAGATTAAGAAACTATAATTCATGCATTATATTTGAATGTGCTTGAAAGATGTCAATTTTTAATTGTATATTATCTTGCATTTGAAATTAATCACTTCTTACTTGTCGAATGGAAACTTAAAGTGTCACATATAGTTTGTGATACTATTTATAAATCAAAACTATAATCCAATAATAAAGCTGTTTCTGAGTATGTAACAAACAAATTATTCCTACCACATGCATACCAATGACACCAAATCTTTATGTACAGTCATTCCTTCACTTCCTTTGGATTTAATGGTTCAACGAATAAACTAACAAACTCAGGGCCTACATTAGCCAATTTAAAGTCTGCCTAATAGCTATCACTGGGGAATATAGAACTTTAGAAAACCAGTTATCTAAAACTAGGTTAAATATTCATAAATAATTTGCCATTTAAAGTGACAGCCTGACCTCATGTGTAAAAACATGGGAAGGGGTTGTGGATGGATGGATGGATGGATTTGCCAATCTTAAATGTCTAGGTGATGAATTTCACATCCTTCCTGCCCTAATGTTAAAGAAAGATCTCTTTAACTTCAAACTGAAAATGGGAATTTCTACATCTAAAATTATCAGTAAAGGCAATGGCCAGGATTCACAAATCCTCTGTGTAAGACTAAAGTAGTCTTACATGGAAACGCCAGTGTAAGAGTAAGACGGCTGTGCGCCATGCATATTAATGAGGGTGCGCTGCCTCAACTCTAAGTCTAATACGGAACATGCACAAGTGTAAGGGGTGTGTCAGACTGCCGAGCAGTCCAAAATTCCACGCCCCTGCAAGTCACACAATAGGGAAATGTCAACTGACATGAGCGAGTCTGCTCAAATGTGTACATACCCAACACTACACTCCCCCACATTCTAAACTCCTGTACAATTATAAAATGTAAAACTTTAAATTTTTTTTTATTATTCCCGATATAGCTACCTGTATTTGCGCGTGTTTGCACGGGTTTGCCCATTGCTTAGCTACAGTTAGCAGTTTAGACATCGAAGAGGATAATAAGAAACTTATATGCAAATAAAGCAAAATAGCGATAGCATAGTGGTAGAGTGTTCGCACAAAGAAGAGGCATTCCTGGTTCGAGTCCCATCACTCCCCTTTCTATTTTCTGTTGGAAATCTGTATATAAAAATAATCCCTGATATTTATCATTTAAATTTCAGTAAAAAGCATTGAAATGGCCTATGCAGTAGTGAATAAATTTTATATATATACACATAAGAAGGTGAAATGGTTATGCATACTGATGGAGGCATAAGTAATGTATCTTAAGCAATGTGAAGCACTGCTAAGCAAAGTTTACCAGTATTAAGCATATGTAAATATAATTGCTCATAGCTAAGCACTGCTTTAACTAGTGCAATAGAATTGCTCGTAGCTAAGCACTGCTTTAACTAGCGCAATAGCATTGCTCATAGCTAAGCACTGCTTTAACTAGCGCAATAGCTTTGTGCAGAGCTGCGCATCACGCAATCAAGTGCAAACAGCAGATGTTTGCATGTAGCTGTGCACTGTGCTAACCAGTGCAACGTCAGGCAACAGTGGGCAATGTAGAGCAATGTCAGGCAAAGTTGAGCAAAGTCGGTAAAACATAGCCACACCTCCTAGCCAGTCTGGCCAGTAGTGAAATAAAAAGCAATGACAGGCCTCAAACCCGGGATACTGTGCACCATAATCGCAGTACTGAACCACTAAGCCATGACAGCTTTTCATAAGTATGCATTATCAACACACACATATATATCAATGTAAGTTTACCCATTGCTAAGCAGGTGTACCTTCAGCTGTGTTTTTTCAAAACTGGCCAATCGCAAATAAGTACAGGAAATTATGCATATTTAAGCTTCATAGGCGGGAATACTAGCCATAACTGGTTGCAGCTCCCATCTGCAGGCAGCAATGGCTGGTGCTGGAGAGGGATCTCGTTTTTGAGTGCAATGTTGGGGCATTGAGGAGTCAAAAGTAATGGTTTGGCTCCTTGTCCACAATCATGAGGATAGACTCCTGCGGGGCCAGTACCAGGGCACCCAATACAAAGCGGAAGCCTGGGATGGTCTAGCTCATGAACTCACCAGTACCACAGGCATCCCTTGGACTGGTGAGTAGGTCAGACACCACCATGCAGACCCGAAAAGACGCAAGGCAAATCAACTGGACCAGTGGATCCAGGAGGCCCGTGAGATGGCAAATGCCCCACTACTGTGTAAGTAGCCATGAAATTAAGTATGTAAGAATTGCTATTCTAGTGTATACTATGGATAGGTATGTCTCAATATCACTTCAATTACTTCACAGCTGCAGGTGTCCGTGCTGCGAATCAGCAAGCCTATGCAGATAGGCTGCTAAGGCTGCACCACCAGGCAGGTTAGTAAGTATTCTGCATGTACTGTTATGTAGAATAAATGAGAGAGCCTCAAGAAAAGTGTTTTAAGTCTTTAATAAAGGTATAATTCCTGGAGTGTGTCTGTGTCATTTTCTTTGATATGATGTACTATTGCATTACAGAAACAGTACTGTTGTATTAAGCTCTGTTAACACACAGTTGGGTAGGCCCATATAAAGTGGATGAAGGAAGTGCCAGTAGCTTTTAAGCATATTCACAGTCCTCAACTGTTGGTACATGCCCAGCATGTACAGGTTAATCTGGCACATGAGTAGCTTGGTATTGTGTTCCCCAGAAATGTCACTGTGCTGGCAGAAATGTAGGGAGCTGTTAACATATAACTGATAATTTCACCTAAACATATCTAGATACGTTTATGAAAGTAGAGCTGTCAGTGTACCATCTCAGCAGTAGTGTGTCTGAGCAACTCACAAAATATATAGCAGTAACATTTGCATCCCGGACAGTCTGTATGTCAGATACAGCCCATGTATATAAAGATCTAGCAAAACTCATTTCAAGATCTAAGGACAATTGTGTAGTGTAATAATACATGTAGGGGACATATAACTGCAGTTAATAGGAATGTGGTGTAAACTAGAAGGATATATAAGTTGTTAATAGAGCTATCATTTTCCACCCTACTGTACGTGCATAAAAAATGCAATTCCACACCTCAATGGGTATGTCTAATCTCAAAACATTTGTTGGGACATATGTCCTATTGGTTTATAAATATCTGCATTTATTTTGATGCATGTGCCCTGTTCAAATACCACAATATTGGTGGCCTGTTGCCATCAATTAAACCTGCATGCTGTTGTAATGTCCACTGTTGTCCCATATATGCATGTGTCATGCTTGCTGTTCAACTGTTGGAACTCTGGTGTGTTGGGTTAATGGGAATACTTCTGCATGCAGTTATAATTAATTGGGAATGCTGTTGACTGTTACTAACCCATATTTTCATTAAATCCTCCTAAACATAGAACGTATGGGAAGGCCGGTCCCAGTGGACCCACCTGTCCCACCTCAGCTGGCGATGGCATCTGGCACCAGCAGGTCCGGTGCCCAGCCTGGGACCTACTCCTCCGTTGGCCCTGTGCCACCTTCGGGTGGAAGCACTGCAGGGGATGGGGCTCATCACCCCCCCGTGCAAGCATGGGCGGAGGAGGGTCACCTATCACCCTCCGAATGGTCCGGGCTGTGGTGCGCAGGGAGATTGAGCGTTCTGTCGCTGATCCTCTATGCCAGCTTGAGGCACAAGTGGTGTGACTCACAGGTGAGCCTTCCCCTCCTACGCAGCCCCCAGCATAGCCACCATCTGGGCTGCGAAGGTACAGTGGTGACTGCCCATGGGTGGGGATCTCAGTTCCACTGTTACCATCTGTGGGCTCATGGGCTTGCGATTTCCAAACATCCTTCCCCGTCAATGGTGTTCACCCACCACATGTGTCATATTCCACCCCTGTATGCATCTTGTTTGTCTTGTCTGTTAACCTCCCCAACCTACCTCCCCAAATATACCTACTTCCCCTACCCCACATTCCACTCTCACCTGAAAAAAAAGAAAAAAGGGCAATCTGCTCCCAAAAAACAATTACGCCCCATATATAGCTGCCCATTTTGCACACATGTCCGCTGGACACATAAACTGATATTTAATTGGCAGTGCAACATACTTTGTTGTCCTCGCCCCTCTCACAGGGGTTGAAGGTTTCATATTTCCCTCCAAATTTACTGCATATGCACAGCTGTTGCT
This sequence comes from Protopterus annectens, assembly GCF_019279795.1. Lineage (NCBI taxonomy): Eukaryota > Metazoa > Chordata > Ceratodontiformes > Protopteridae > Protopterus > Protopterus annectens. Next base: position 19,114,716 of record NC_056728.1, read on the forward strand.
GTTAAAGAAATGGGCAGCTATGGGCCTTCCCTACACCCGTCCTGCACATCCTGATCTGTCTTCCTCTCTTTGTGTCCCGTTTGCACCACTTTTCTATCTCCCCATTTTCTTTTCTTTCAAAGAAATGAGCGCGGGGGTTAGCAGGAGTAAGCACTTTTAAGCAGTAGTTAACGGGTTTGCGCGAGTGTGTGCCTGTCTGCGCTTGTGTGTGCTTAGCTAAGCATCATGCAAACCAGCGCAAACCTGCTTACAACTGCTTAAAAGTGCCTTAGTCACTCTGTATGTCAGGGCCCTTGTTCTGCTCAGCAGCAAAATAAAACACCTCTGTCAGCCTCGAACCCTGTACACACTAGACTGCATGAAGTACCACTAAGCCATGGTAAACATACCACAAATTGGTGCTGAAATAAATATATCATGCATCAGAATGAGTGAATGTAAAGGACAAATAGGAATGCCATAACACAAATCCTGTTCTGTGGATCTTTACCAGCAGTTCTTGTGGAATTGCATTACATGACTGTGAAAAGAGAACCAGCTATTCTAGCAGGAAATAATGTTACAGCAGCACTTTACAACCCCCACACAGTATCATAGCAGGACAAACACTAGCATATCTGATTAGGGCAGAGGCCATACTTCCCAACTGTGACTAATTTTCAGGCATGTCCCTGAATTTGAGACAGGTTTTAGCTATGTCCCTCTGAAACCCTCTGGAAGGTACTGATGTTAAGCAGAAAGGTGGGGAATTACACTTAATGAATAATGACAATAAGTAAGAGTTAGGCACTGCTTGTACTTCAGGAAATGTGTACTAATCCATATGCTCTGGTTCTCTCAAAGTCTCAACTTAATGTCTCTAATATTGTAAAGGTGTACCCCACTTCTACCTACTTTTCCCTGAGTCTGTTCAAATATGTACCTGAGTGTTTGAGATGCCTGCAGAGGCAGAAACACACAGGCATATCAGCTAATCTGCTGTTACACACTGTGCAAATAGCTTTGGAAGGAGTTCCAGAAGCATACCCTTATGTAGGAGTACAACACTGAAATACCAAGGGATGTAGCCATGTACTGGTAGCAACCAACTGCGACAATGCCATTGTTCCAGTGCTGAAAAGACCGGTGTGGTGCACAGACAAAGAATAACAGGCTAACCTGTGGCTACCATCTGGATAGGTCCACAGTTGGGAGCTATGCAGACAAACTACTTGCCTTGGTAAACTAACAGGTACACAGCAACTCTTTAAGTCCAGCTAGATAAAGTTCACACATTAATACATAATGCTCTCTGTCCTTCTGCACCCCTACCCAAATGTACAATATACCTGTGTGTTCAAGGTCCACCAAGGATGTTGGTAGGCATACTCAGTACTGAAATTTGTCCAGTTTCCTTGAGCAGTCTGTGCTAATGTCAACACTAAAAAAGCACAAACTGTTCAAAAGTGAGTAAATTAATATTCACAGTATAGCAGTTCACAAACAGTTCATGTGCCAAATGAATACATCTCAATAACTACTTTTGTATGGCAGTTAATTGTATAAGTAGAAAAGAAACTACATGCTCCCATGTATCTTGTGTTAGCATTTGTAGGGGTGAGTACAATTCTACACTGACAACTGTGTAGTGGAAGTGGCAACATTCAGGTCTGAGTACAACATTTAAATCACTGGCTACACCCCTACCTTCAGATATAAGAAGTATACCAACCTTCTGACTTACACAAAGGTGTCCACAACAAACAAGCATGGGCCCCACTTTGGAAAGCTGAAAGGGCTACATCTACCTGACATAGCAATTTATAGCATTGGGTTGCTATGACAGCTAGTACTGCAATTACCACACAGCAGGCTGCATGCAATTACCAAATGGTGACCACCAATTGGTGCAGAGGCCATCACATGCACTTGTGCAGATACCTATAAAAGCAGGCTGTACTTGCTGGCCACACTTGCAATCATCCCATTGCAGATGCTGAGAGAGAGAGAGAGAGACAGAGACAGAGACAGAGACAGAGAGAGAGACACACACCCCCACCCACACCAGGGAAAAAAAAAGCCAAAGACACACCAAACTGAAAACTACGAACACATACAAAGGAAAGGTATGTAGCAGATATGTATTTACTGGCATGTAGTAGATGTATTTGAAGACTACTCTACATACTTTGAAACATCAATATGTGGCAGCAGTACGTATCTATGCACAGATGCCCTGCATAACTACTGCCATGGACAAATCAGTGTGTAGCTGTGTGCAGTGGGACATAACTGTGATATATGTAGCTCAGCATTAAATGTCAAACATCTGAACCATGTTATCTGTGGTCTGTACAGTAGTGTGGACAATGGCTATTTGAGGGAGTAATGCATACAGCTATATAACCATGGATGTGAGAGAGTAACACATGCATGAAAGTCATATCAACATGTATCTTAGCACTGGCAACTGCAGTACCAGGCTAGTATGCTAATGTAGCATTTGCAGCTATGTATACACCCTCTAATATTACTGTGTGCTCACATGTGGCACCTGTTCATGTTGCAGCAAGGCCCAACAGGTCAGCTGTGAGGTCCAGGGACTTACAACAGTGTGGACCTTGTGTGTGTATGGCACACACATACAGAGAGATATATCTGTGTCATATATATTAGCATCTGTACATGTGCATAGAGCAAGGGACATACTGCAACTGTTTCTGAAGGGAGGTCATATATATGTTGGTGAAGGTTGTTATGTGCATATATGTATGTAGGTAGTAGTGTGTGGCAAACAAGACCACATACAGTGCTGGTATATGACATGTGGTGGTTAAACGCTGTGGGTGTCATTTGTTAGGTTTGCAGTGTTGCAGCCAGTGAGGCCTGCTAAAGCCACATGGGCTCAGAACACCTTCAATGTATTTGGCACAAGACTGTGCAATATCATTACATAACTGTATACCTCACATACTTCGCATAATTGATATTCCCACCATGAAAGTTGTACTGTATATATGCCTATATGTATATCTATATGTACACCAATGGATGTTTATATGTATGTGTATATATATATATATATATATATATATATATATATATATGTATGTATAGAGAGAGACAGAGTAATATTTACTGCGACAGATGCCTGGTGACAAAGCCATGACCTCAAGCTCAATGTCAGAAATTCATTGGCATCCCTTTTGCTAAAAACTCTGTATCCATGAACTACCACATATGTGGTAGTCGACTTAACACCGAAGGTGTGATAAGAGACCATGGGACACAGGTGGACAGTAGTCTCCCCCTTGATAATCACAGTGCCACACTAGTCATATAATCTGTCTACATGGCACACCTCATCACAAAAGCTGTGTCATCCAGGGAAAAAGAGGTCAGTGTTCCCCTCTACTCATCACTCACAAAACCCATTATAGAGTACAATGCCACTTCTGGTATGTACCTCACAAGACATCTACAGCAACTGGAAAGGCCACAGACATACCTCACAAAGAGTAATACTGTCCTCAAACAGATGCCCTATGCAGACCATCTCATAGAACCACAGCTAGACTGTGTCACATACCAGCAACCCAGAGGTGGCCTCTGCCTAACATACAAAGCTATGTCAAACCCAGAGCTGTTGGACATGCTCCACGTAAACAGATCACAATCCCTACGAGCTACACGCTCTAGGGACCTAAACCTTGTCACTTCAATAAACAGAACATGCTGGAGGGATAGATTCCTATCTCAGAGACATCCCATACTCTGGAACAAACTACCTATCAATAGCAAACAAAGCTCCTCAGTAGCACTCGTCATGAATAGTCTTGATGATTGGATGGGAGATAGGAAATACATCCCGGAAATTACCTCTGTGGCTGTGCTTGTCAGGGACACATTAAATTAAATTACTTGGGTGTCAAAGGCCAGGGTACTATCTGGCTAGGCTTCTATAGGCCCTAGGGTCAATAGCCTATTACCTACCTATGAACCAATACACACCCACATGTACTTGTTGCAATAATTGCTATGTGAGGTTGACTGAGTGTGATGGTGAATTTGTTGGTGAATGTGTCACAGTTGTGTATATGTGGGATAGCTTAGTGGGAAACTGTTTCTGTCATGGTATTATGTGTCTTAGCTCTGATCCCAGAAAAAGATGTGTATGCTATTGCTAGCCTGAAAAAGCAGTATGGCATACGGTCTGACATAGTCCCTTTTCCCTTTGTGTTAACTGGGGTGTGCCATTGGAGGATAAAGCAGTACATGTATGCTCATTGATTGGTACTGCCGGTGAATCAAACCCCTGTATGAACTGTAGTATTACCTGAAGCTGTAGGCCTAAACAGCACAGTATGGTGTATGTCCACATTGCTTGGAAACACTGTTTTGTGTGTTCCCTGTAGTCCTCACAGATTACATACCTCAGGCATAGGGTTTGTAAGTACTGACACACAGTACTGTATGGTGCACACATAAAGCTCATCTGGGTTGCCATACCTCTGTGTCCTGTATGTATGTATGATGTGTGTGTGGGTATGCCTGTAACATGCCCTCAGTCATATATGTGTTACAGGATATAACTGCATAACTAGCAACATGTATAGTCTAGTACAGCAGTATGCCACCTATATCCATGAATGTGCACATATTGTACGCAGAGGTTTTCCATCAACAACTAGTGTGGTATACTAGTAATACTGTAACTGGACTTTACAATCAATGCAATGGATTACATATTTCGTTATGCATTAGCTTGATATATACCTCCTGTGGCTAGGTGGTACATTGTGTCACATACAGTGTGCCATGTACTGTTGCATAGTCTTACATAGTGGTTTCTCTTTGTTGCTGTGCAGAAAATGTTTTAATATATAGAGTGTTTCAGGCACTGTCAGGCAGTTGTGGGTTGAGCACTGATATGTGGTATTGAAAGTGTGTATCCTCTGACAGACAATAGTTTGCTGTTTATGGCATTTCAGTGATATCTGTACTGTAGAATGTTAAGCGTGCCACATGACTTACTCACACATATTGTTTCATTGTCTTCCAGGGTCATGGCACACCATCGCAATCCTGCCTATAGTCATGCAGAGGATGAGATATTAACCACCTGTCTCATCCAACACTACACCCTGCTATTTTCAAGAACCAGCCAGGACCAGCATGAGTGGACTGCGCTGTGGTAAGATGTCGTCCATAGGATAAATGACATAGGCATGCATAACCGGACATATGAGCAGGTACAACATTACTGCAGTGATTTACTTAGACATGTCCGGCAGCGTGCGTCTGATGTCCATAGGCAACAGCTTGCCACAGGTGGTGGGGTTGCCACCCATCCCCCCCTTACCAGAGTGGAGGAGCTGCTTCTGAGCCTGGGGGCTCCCGGCCAACAACAACAACAGCACACATGTATTATCATGGAGGCCAGAGCCCCCAGCAAGATCACATGGAGAATGCAGGTAAGATGGCATATTTGTAGACTACTGTTACTTCTATTGTTAGATCATGCATATGTGAGATGTGTACTGTGTAGTTAGAAGATGTGGAGCCTGGTGTTGTTCAATACTGATAATTTGGAACATGATATGTAGGCCTGTGACTGTCAACCATTGTGCTACTGTAAGATTGCAAACCCACAGTAGCAATGCCACAGTTGTTGCCACTGACTGTTTCATATCCTTGTAGGTCCCTCTGGTGTGACAGCAAGGCAGCAGACCCATGCTGGTGAGTGTGTTCTACATTTAATATTGCAAATAAAATGTGCATGTCATAGGTGAGGTGTAAGCCATGTACACATGTAACACACCTACGCATAATGCATGCTGCGCATGTTTGCTGTGAGATTACGCACATCTCAGTAACATGAGTGGCTGCCTCCAACACATGCAATACACAGAGCATCCCAAACAATTGTGGCTACACTATAGTGGACATTGGATAGGCAGTCAATGCACATGCACACGACATACACAACTCCGTCATACGCAGTACATGTAAATATGCTACACATGACACATGCTGTAAGGTCACACTCCAGTATCCCAAATGTCATCCACACAGCACACATAATATACCTGAGAGGTAGAGGCCTATCATGGGGCAGTGCGACACTCTTCAACACACAACACATTCATGTTAGGCAATGCTCCCTATTGGGCACCTTACAAACCCATGTAACAATTGGCTGTGAAATGGTGAATGTAGCCATGGTACTGCGGTTCAGGTACAGCATGATAGGTGCCGGTCTGGCACACATAAGTAGCCTTGAGTGACCACATGATGCTGCATGATGATGGCTCATGGTACAACAAGCCATCCAGTTACAGTAATCACAGTACTACACATAGCATTAGCATTCATTGCTATACACCTCAATGTTGTGTGTGTGCAAACATATGCACCTATACACAATATGCATAGCAATCACCATTTGCACAAAGTGACACATATATGTCTTGTAATGCTATTGAGTGTATAGGTCACATGACACACATTGGGTATGTGTGATGTTTAATGTTGCAGTTGTGCTGTAGCATGCCATGTCATGGCTGGCACTGGCATGTCCACAATATGTTCTACACTCACCATAACTACTGTACAATGGCTATGTTGAGCAATGGTATTCCATCAGGTATATACGCACCACTCATCCTGTGTGCATACATAGCATGCATGAGCTAAACCTGTGTCTACAATTATCTGCTAAAGACACAGACGCTCTAATCAGTAACGGATATCTATGTGACACCCAGATAAACATCCAGCCATGGTATGTATACCTATGAGTGATGATGCACAGCACATTGAAGAGCTTGTAATACTTGCACAGCAATGTTGTGTCCATGTACACATTGCGTTCCAGGGTAAGGCCAATCACTGAACAACAACACACGCATCAAAGCCATGTATACTGTTATCAGCAAGGACTGTCTACACTCACACTGCATACTGTTGAGCAACACACATCCTGCATGCTGACATGTGTGATATGACTGTTTTCTTGTGATACTGTACCCCACCATCAACCACTATTGGGTATGTTCTGGATTGCTGGTGGTGTGTGTGTGTGTGTGTGTGTGTGTGTGTGTGTGTGTGTGTGTGTGTGTGTGTGTGTGTCTCTGCTTTAGTGAGGAGTGTAGTTGTGTGCATGTGTGCATGTGTTCATGTGTTCATGTGTACATGTGTTCATGTGTGCATCTGTTCATGTGTTCATGTGTGCATCTTTTCATGTGTTCATGTGTGCATGTGTGCATATGTGCATGTGTTCATGTGTGCATGTGTGCATGTGTTCATGTGCTCATGTGTGCATGTGTTCATGTGTGCATGTGTGCATTTGTTCATGTGTTCTGACATCATGTACAGGTCATAAAGTGTGTTTCCTGTCTTCCTCTCACAGGTGCTGAGGTTGGGCTGGTTCACTGCAGCATGGAACCTGATGTCACTGGCACAAACAGTGATAATGAGGATAGGTGTGTTGAGGCACAGACATGTTTGCCAGGGCCTGTTGTTGGGCCACCAATCGACAGTACACAGCTGTCCAGCCCATCCATGCACACAGTTATACTGCCAATACATCCCTCATCACCAATGCCCTTAGCTGAGGGAAAGTCTACAGTCAGCAATGGCCAGGACAGTGTGGTACCTATGGCACATGCATCCGGACACAGCAGCCATACCCAGAGGTCTGGAACGGTACCACATAGGCAGATGTCAAGGGGTTCTCGTCGGAGCACTGCTGGTCATCATGCCCCTGGCAGACATGCCACAGGTCTTACAACCTCAAGCATGTTCCAGGCTGTCATGGAGGCACAGGCACATATGGAATGGTACACCAGACAGGGACTAAGGGCACAGAGGGCACATAACACTGCTTTAAATGACAGTATCCATGACCTAGCAGGTACCATCCGTAACTACACTGAGGTCATGGATAGATGTTGGGGTGAGACATTAGATGTCCTCCGCAAAGTCATGCCCATGCGTCAGGACAGTGCGGGATGGGTGAGACGTTGATGTGGATGTATGCCAGCAACATCAGCAGCTGGCAGTCACCACGGATGTCCCTCAAGTCACAGCTGCTCCCATAGTGCCAGTACCAGCCCCAACAATGTTGGGGGTGGGCTGTCCATAGACCGTCCTAGAAGACCACGTGCACATGGCTCTGGACATTCCCAGCAGGGACCTGGGTCCAGTGTACATATGTCTACTTCTGAGGATAGTACTCAGTCTGGCTCAGTATCTGATACTGTCAGTAGCACCCCTGCCAGGCACAGGTACTGTATCCATGGCCGGAGATGGTGATCTGTAAAGCCTGGCAGGTACAGTCTGTGGCTGTCCCACAAATCCCCGTTTATGGCAGCCACATGGTGGAACTGTGTGCATGCAGACACATACACATAAACCAGACACCTAGGGCTAACACATACCTGCACACATTACATCAACATTGGCCCATACCAGTACTCTTGGCCCTCACACACACACACACACACACACACACACACACACACACACACATACATGTCGATTGTATGGCTCAATGTAGGCCTCTGGCAAACCAACAACACACCCTGTGCATATGATGAAACTTGTGCCACCTCCTGTCATCTGTAACATTGATGCAAGAACAGGCTAACATGGTGCTGATGCACAGGGTGACTTTATGGCAGTATAGCAATGTTAGCATGTTGTCAGCAGTAAAGTGTAATGTTATTGTTGAAGGTGTAGCTGAGCAGGCATGCTGCATTAAAGCTATGATTGTCAATGTAGTATTGTTTACACCAGTGTTAATCCCAATAGTGTATTGTCCGCCCACGTGCCACTTGGCTGATGTATGTACTATTGGCAGCATGTGTTAGAGAGTGGACAGTACGTGTGGGATGTGTGCAGCACAGGTTTGCAGGTGTACATTTGTGAACATGATGGAGGTGCACTGTCTGCATGTATGTGCATAGTGGACACATGGGCAGGGTGACATGCCCTGTATTACACAGTGTCAACACTCCATAGTTTCTATTGGTGGCCAGTATGCATTGTACTACACACATTTTGGAACTTGGGTACACATGTGTGTATGACATGGTTTGACACTGTGCTGTGGGTGATACTGTTACTATCTGTCATTGGTTTGCATTCTGGTAGTATATATAACCTCTACAGCCTGACCATAAACAATTGTTAGATGATGTCTTGACAACTGACACACAGATGTAGGACATACAGTAACATTTGTACCCTTCAGGAACTATACTATGCCAGTAACCAGTGTTGTTCACCTGCACCCATTCCTGGGACCACTCCTGATTGCCATATAGCTCACTTAGGTACAAGACAAGCAAACACAGTAGGGATATGTCCATCCACGTCTGGGAATGCATACTGTGGCCTATACTGCATTCTGTAGATGACACACACATCCTCCACAAGGGTATCATACAGACAGATACCTGTTGTCAAACCCATGCTGTAAAGCTATAAACCAACTAAAGCATGGTCATCCACCTTTACAAAACATAGTATCACCACAGTACCATATAGGTAGTAGCCCCCAACATGTTGACAGGTACCGATGTGTACATACAGCCAAGTGTTACATCATCTCTCCTTTGGTAATCAAATTTCCAAAGGTATTTTGAAATCCCTCTGTGAATCACATAAGCAATAAGGGGTCTGCATGCATATCCACAAAGGTTGTTGTACACCTATAATGGATAGCCATCATTGACAGACTTTGCTGCATTTTAACTGGTCTGAAATATACCTCAGGCATAAACCCTCACTCACACTATTCAATAGAAACCGTAATTAGTGTGCGTGACACTGATGACTTAGGCCAGGGATCACTGCAGTGGCTGTGATTGTCACAGGCATACAGATGTGACCTAAGGTCTGGAAAGCGGCAGCACACTCTGGCAAAGAGTACAGATGCATTCATGGAGAAAGCAGGGTTCCCACCTCTGAAATAATTGAGGTCACATGTACGTATATTTATTTGTCACACAGCTACCTGACGTGCAATGCACATACTGTTGTCATTGTGATATGTCATACAGTAGTATAAGCAAAACTCACAACACAGTTACCAACTGTGTCACACACACACTCACCAAGTGCAGGATTCAAACCCCTACCTAACTACTTTGCAATACTAGAACAGTACGCATTTACATGATGCACTATACACATTACTGGGAGTTCTCCTTTCCACAGGTATATTTGTAGGATGGTGACATCATCAGACTTGACAAAGATTAGTATACCACTTTTAAGGTGTTGTAGTTGTCTCCAAAAAGGTTGTTCTTCTACAAGGAGATACACACATTCATACAGTTGTCAAGTGAAGGATTCAAACCCCTACCTAACTACCTTATGATACTAAAGCAGTATGCATTTACATGACATGCTATACACATTACTAGGACTGCGTTTTTAGCAGGTATATTTGTAGGATGGTGACATCATCAGACTTGACAAAGATTAGTATACCACTTTTAAGGTGCTGTAGTTGTCTCCAAAAAGGTTGCTCATCTACAAGGAGATACACACACACACTTTCCAACAGTTATCAAGTGCAGGATTCAAACCCCTACCTAACTTCGTTATGATACTAGAGCAGTATGCATTTACATGACACACTATACAGATTACTGGGAGTTCTCTTTTCCACAGGTATATTTGTAGGATGGTGACATCATCAGACTTGACAAAGATAAGTATACCACTTTGAAGGTGTTGTAGTTTTCTCCAAAAAGGTTGCATCTCTACAAGGAGATACATGCACACACACACACACACACACATTTGTCAAGTGCAGGATTCAAACCCCTATCTAACTATCTTATGATACTAGAGCAGTATGCATTTACACAACATGCTATACACATTACTGGGAGTTCTCTTTTCCACAGGTATATTTGTAGGATGGTGACATCATCAGACTTGACAAAGATTAGTATACCACTTTGAAGGTGTTGTAGTTGTCTTCAAAAAGGTTGCTCCTCTACAAGGAGATATACACACACACTTTTCATACAGTTGTCAAATACAGGATTCAAACCCCTACCTAGCTACCTTATGATACTAGAGCAGTATGCATTTACACGACACACTACACACGTTACTGGGAGCTCTTTTTTCCACAGGTATATTTGTAGGATGGTGACATCATCAGACTTAACAAAGATAAGTATACCACTTTGAAGGTGCTGTAGTTGTCTCCAAAAAGGTTGCTCTTCTACAAGGAGATACACACACACACACACACACACACACACACACACACACACACACACACACACACTTTTATACAGTTGTTAAGTGCAGGATTCAAACCCCTACTTAACTACCTTATGATACTAGAGCAGTATGCATTTACACAAAGCACTATACACATTACTGGGAGAGCTTTTTTCCACAGGTATATTTGTAGGATGGTGACATCATCAGACTTGACAAAGATAAGTATACCAATTTGAAGGTGTTGTAGTTGTCTCCAAAAAGGTTGCTCCTCTACAAGGAGATACACACACACACTTTCATACAATTGTCAAGTGCAGGATTCAACCCCCTACCTAACTACTTTATGATACTAGAACAGTAGGCATTTACACGACACGCTATACACATTACTGGGAGTTCTTCTTTCCACAGGTATATTTGTAGGATGGTGACATCATCAGACTAGACAAAGTGGGTTACATTAGGTGACATTAGGTGGGCTACATAGAAGGTATTTGTAGACACTTTGGCAATATGATCATCAAAGGAGAGTTTACTATCTACCTGGGTCCCCAGGGCCATAATTCCATTCTCCGTACATACTGGATTACCACCTATGTGGTAATTTGTGTGCACTTTGTTTTATCCAAAGGGGATGACTATGCATTCTTTGGCATTCTGCTTGAGGGCATTGTTTTGACACCAGGTATCTGTCTCTGTAAAACCCTTCTGTATTATGTCTGTGTCAGCCATGGAGTCGATTATGGACCACAGTTATCAGTCATCTGCAAACTTGTTCAGCCATACTCCTCCCATGCTTGCCTGTACCTCTGAGCAGTTTCTACTGAACAGGTAGGGTCCCAGGACCAATACCTGTGGGATGCCATTTGTGACTGGTTTAGAGTCGGACATGGCACAAGCAACTCTGAACATGTGTGTTTGATCTGTGAGCCAGTTGGCCACCCATCCTGCGACATAGCTGTTAACATTCAAGCTGGTAAGCTTGTCCATGATGCCAGAGTGGGGAATGGTGTCGAAAGGCCTTAGTGAGGTCCAGGTGGGCTGTGTAGTCTACTTTCACCTCCATCTATGTCCTTGGTAACTGTTTCAAATGAGTCAACTAGGTTTAGGAGACTGGATCTACCTTTAACAAAGCCAAGTTGGGTAGAGTCCCGTGTTTGGAGGTCCCCATTGTCTCTGTTTATGGGTTCCATGATAATTTGCTCCATAGCTTTGCAGACCAGGCTGAGTAGGCCTATAGGGCAATGGTTTCCTGGTTCTGTTGTGGCACCCCCTTTGTGGAGCTGGATGACTGTTGCTGTATGCCATTCCTTGGGTACATAGCCTGTGTTAAGGTTGAGTCTGGACAGTGAATGTAGGTGAGGGTGTAGTTCCTTTTGGGGCTGATATAAGTCGCAGCCTGGGACACCATCCAGTCCCATTGATGCTGTGTTCTTAGCTTTGGAGAGGGCTGTTTTTACCTGCATGTCCATGAAATCTGGTGCTCTGCATTCTTCTGGGATGGACACAGCCCTTTTGGGGGTGATGTGGGTGGGAGTTTGCAGTGAACTTGTCCCCCAGGATGTGGGCAATGTAAGTTGGTTCAGTGTATCTTTTTTCCATTTTGCAGTAGCTGACAGCATTTTGGAGAGTTGCCACCTAAATGTTTGGTATAGCTCATGAAGGCTTTGTGGCTGTTATTCTTACATTCCTTGGCAATTTGTCTTTAGTAACTGGCCTTGGATTATTTTATGAGCGATCATTGTTTCTTCCTAATAATGATCAGTGATGCCTTTCCTTATGTGAAGTTTGCTCTATCATGTGTTCGTTCTCTCCTTCTGTTGTATAGCTTATTTATGTGCAACAACCACCAGATTGGTTTCCTATTTTTGGAGGAGTGCATCATGATTTTATTTGGCATGTCCCGATCCATGCATCCCTGTAGATGCTCATAGAATGCACTTGTAAATGATTCTGCAGATTGTATAGCATTATCCTATAGCAAAGGTGCTTTTGAACTTTCCACTTTGGTCTTGAGAAGTGTGCTGTTTGCTTTAGAAACCTTCTTCACAGTGGTTTCCTTGACTGTGGGGATGTGTGATGTGGATGTCCAGTGTGATTACTTTATGATCTGATATTACCAGTGAGGGGTTTATCTCTGTTGTGGAACACTGGTACCCCATGTTGGTGATGATCAGGTCCAGTATGTTGTCACCTCTAGTGGGCGTGGTAACCAGCTGTTCCAGAGCATTTGCGTTTTTAAACTCGGGGAAGCATTGGGCAAAGGACGTTGTACACAGAGTAATTCTCCCAGTCAGTGTTTTGGTAGTTGTAATCTCCTCATATAATGGTGTTTGGTAGGACCTTTATATTTCCCACTGTTCTCAGGAATATTGAGTGAGGTTCCTGAGACAAGGTAGGTGATCTGTAGCAGGCTACAATCTGATAAGCAGCTTTGCCCAATGTTAGTTGCACTTGCATGGTCTCCAAGACCTCATGCTGTGCCACTAACCTGAAGGTGTGGGTATCCATAAGGTAAATTGATACACCACTTCCTTTTGTATTTCACTCTGGGTTTTGGGGCCGAAGATCAGAGGGATTGTGAGTGTTTTATGTGGAGCATGTCCAACAGCTCTGTGTTTGACATAGCTTTGTATGTTAGGCAGAGATCACCTCTGAGTAGGCGATATGCGAGAGAGTACAGCTGTAGCATTTTGAGACGGTCTGTGTATGGCATGTATTTCAGGCCACTAATGCTATTTGTGAGGTATTTCTGCAGGCTTTCCAGTTGTTGTAGATGTCTTGTGAGGTACATAGCAAAAGGGGTGTTGTACTCTATTATGGATTTAGTGAGTGATGAGTAGAGGGGAACAATGTCCTCTTCTATTCTGCATGAGACACCTTTTGTGATGGGGTGTGCTACGTAGAAGGATTTCCAGACTACTGCGGGGATGTGATTATCACAGGTGTGTTCACTGTCCACCTGTGACCCAAGGTCTCTTATTACACTTTCAGTGTTAATTATACTACTGCCTATGTTGTAGTTCATGGCTACAGAGTTATTACCAAAGGGGAGAACAATGCACTTTTTGGCATTGAGCTTGAGGCCATGGCTTTGACACCAGGCATCTGTCTCAGTGAGGCCCTTTTGTAGGATGTCCACATCTTCAATAGTTTCGATTATGGCTCCAAGTTTGCAGTCATCTGCAAACTTCATTAGAACTTCCATGTTAAAGTTTACTTCAAGGAAGTAGATACCAGACAGGACAGGACACAGGACTGAACCCTGTGGTACTGCACTTTTCTCTGGTTTAATGTGTACTTGGAGTCTGCTACTTTCACAGTGTGTGTTCTGTCATTTAGCCAGTTGGCATCTCATCTTGTGACATAGCGATTTATACCTAGTTTAGTGGGTTTATCTATAATTCCAGAGTGGGGGATGATGTTGAAAGCCGTGGCAAGATCTACATAGGCTGTGTGAACCACCTTTTCCCTTGTCTGCGGTTCTGGTAACTGCTTCAATTATGTCTATCAGGTTTAAGAGACATGATCTGCCTTTTACAAACCCAACATGGTTGTTGTCTAGAGATTGGAGATTACCAATGTCTTTTTTTATAAGTTATATGATGATACATTCCATGGCCTTGCAGAGCAGGCTCATCAGGCTGATGGGCCGCTAGTTCCTGAGGTCCATGGTGGCTCCCCCCTTGTGTAGTGGGATAACAGTCACTGTGTGCCATTCAGCAGGCACAAAGCCTGAGGTGAGGCTATGACTGAACATGTTATGTAGGTGTGGTGCCTGCTCATTCTGTAGTTTGTGTAGAACACAGCCTGGGATGTTATCTGGTCCCATGGATGCTGTGTTCCTGGCTTTGGAGAGTGTGTTTTACCTGTGCAGCCATGATGACAGCAACTTTGCAGTCTTCCGTTACAGAGATGTGCTTTTTCATGGGTGAGAGGGGGGGTAAAGTTAGCACTGATCCTATCTGCCAGGATGTTGGCAACATCAGTTAGGTCTGTAAATTTAGTGCCATTGTGCTTTAACTCAGAGCAGATCTAAGTGTTGCCATTGAGATTCTTGACATAGCTACAGAATGCTTTGTGGTTGTCTTTAGAATCGGTGTCGATTTTGTTTTCATAACTAGCTTTGAAGGATTTTATCATGGATCACAGCTTCTTACTGATGTGGACCATGGAGCTCCTCCCCTCATGGGATTTTACCCTCTTTTGCAACAGTATTTTCCTTCTGTTGTGCAGTTTGTTTATGGCAGGGGAACACCAGGTTGGCTTCCTTTTCTTGGAGGTTAGTGTCTTGGTTCTGTTTGGGACAGCACGATGCATGCAGTCATGTAAGTGCTTATGAAGTGCAATTGTGAAGGATTCAGTAGCCATAACTGTATTGTCCATCTGCATGGGTGTCCTGCAGTTCAGCGCTTCTGTCTTAAGAAGCATGAAGTTGGCTTTGGAGACATTTTTTAACATGGTTTCCTTAATGGGGGTGTGGGTCCAGAATGTGGATATGTAGGGTAATTAGCTTATGGTCAGATGGGACCAATGAGGCGCTGACGTCAGGTGTGGAACACCGGTCATGCAAGACAAACCAAACCCTGTAACCAACACAAATAACCACTAAGTGAGCTAAATGCTACTCACTGCCAGAAGTTTCAGCCTCCAGATACAAACACTCAAGGCACTACTCATTATGGAGAATATTGATATCTGTGCAGTATCTGTAACCTAGTTCAAGGCTCCAGACAGCATACCAGCACTACCAGGATACTACTCATTCCATACCTTCCAGCATCAGAACCTGAATCATAGCACATAGGGTAAGGATGTATCCATATTCATCAGGGATACCTACACCTCTCTCTCTACATGCTCTCTACAGGATATGTACCCATAGAATGTTGCACAGCAACATTCTTCACACTCCACAGGGGTGGGGCCACGAAAACTCCTTGGCATTCATGCTCTGTGAGCCTGACAAGTGTGTTCTGCAAGGCAATGGAGCCAATCATAATGGAAGTCAACAATACAGGGATTGGGAACCTTCACACAGTTGAGCACACACAGTTTGGCTTTGTCAAATGCAGACCACGCCTCCTGAAATGGGAGGATTTTTTTGACAGTTACCCAGGCTACAGATGATTGAAATGAGCTCCACACAGCCTACCTATACCTCGCTAAGGCCTTTGACACCATTCCCCAGTCAGGTATCATAGATAAACTCACCAACCTGGCCATGAATCCATACATCACAAGATGGATTGCAAACTGGCTCACAGATAGATCCCACACATTACGAGTTGCTGGCTACATGTCAGACTCTACACCGGTAATGACTGGTGTCCCCTAGGGTTCAGTCCTGGGGTCCCTCCTGTTTGGTATAGACTTTTCAAATGTACATGCCAACACAGGAGAGTTGTGGTTGACTAAGTTTCCTGGAACTGCAAAGTGTTTGCCATAATAGATTCCCCAGAAGACAGACATATTCTCCAGAAGGGACTCTATGAGACAGATGTGTGGTGTCAGAATCATGGCCTCAAGCTCACTGTGCAGGAATGCATAGTGATCCTCTTTGTTCAAAACAAAATACTCACAAACTACCACATGGGTGTTACCCCCTTAAAAATGACAAGGTGATAAGGGATCTGGGGGCACAAGTAGATAGTCATCTTCCCTTTGACAACCATGTTGCAAAAGTGATTGGGAGATCCTACGTGGCCCGCCTAATCAACAAAGGGTTTGCATCAGGATCCAAAGAGGTAGTGCTGGCACTCTACTCTTACATCATCAGACCCATCATTCAGTACAGTGCACCATTTGGATGTACTCGACTTAGCATAACCAGCAGCTGTAGAGGCCACATAGGTACCTCACCAAGAGGATTACTGGCCTAAAACAGTTGTGTTATGCAACACAACTGGTAAAACTAAATCTGTTCTTCGTTGCGTACCACCTACTCTAAGGCACACTCTGCCTAACATACAGAGCCATGTCCAACACATAACTGTTGAACATGCTCCATCTACACATAACAACATTGAGTCGCCCTACACATTCCAGGGATATAAACCTCATTGGAAAGATGAATAAAACATGCTGGTGGGATAGAGTACCATCCCAGACACTTGCCTTACTGTGGAACAGAGTCCCAATGTACATCAGACAGAACCCCTCGCTGACACTCTTCAATTGGAACCTTGATGAGTGGATGGGAAACAGACAGTTCATGCCAGGCATCACATCAGCAGCACCACTAGAAAGGGGCTTAGGGTACTAACTATTAGAACTAGGCCTTGGGAGACTACCCAATGGTGTGGTGAAAGCTGCACAACTTGCGTAGGCTGATTTATGCCTTCATGGAGATAGTCTACTACATACCTATGGACCTGTGTGACAGGTACATGTCTACAGATAGTAGATGTGTACTTCATTGTACAGTCATGTTGTACAGCAGGAACATGGACCACATACACTGTAATGCTTACAGATACTGGTGGCTGTTATGTACAGTGGGAGAGATGTGCACCTCATGTCTTTCATGCCATTGGGATGTATGCTGGGTGGGACAGTCCTGGAAGGCTCCCTGTCATGGTCACCCTCTTACACACATCTCTGCCCATCCAACTTTGGTTTATTATACTGTTTTCCCCTACATATATATAGAGGTACTTAGGTAGGTGATAGGCTAGCTGCCTGAAGGCATATATTAGTATGGCCAGAGTGTGCAGCTATCACCATCCATGGAGTTAGTTCCCTAGGCCTCTGTGTAGTAGAGCTGATGAAGTGATCCATGGTGTGACAGTTCAGTTTCACATACACTCATCAAGGCTCCTCTGGAAGAGTGTCAGTGAGGGTCTCGGCTTAATGTCGGTTGGGAGCCTGTTCCAAAGCAAGGGAAGTCTGTGAGTTAGTCATGTATCCCTCCAACATGTTCTATTTAATGTTGTGAAGATGATATCCCTAGAGCATGTGGTACAGTGAGCTTGTGTTTACTTCAGATAGCGCATGTAAATCAGTTCTGCATTGGACATGGACCTGTCTGTTGGGCAGAGATCTCCTGAGTAGACAGTATGCAACAGAGTACAGATTGAGTTAAATTCAGTATGGTTGCATGGGGC
This sequence comes from Protopterus annectens, assembly GCF_019279795.1. Lineage (NCBI taxonomy): Eukaryota > Metazoa > Chordata > Ceratodontiformes > Protopteridae > Protopterus > Protopterus annectens. The sequence continues at coordinate 19,133,054 of NC_056728.1, forward strand.
AACTGTTTGAGGCCAGTAATCCTCTTGTTGAGGTACTTCAGTGGTCTTTCCAGCTGCTGAAGGTGCCTAGTCAGATTCATCGCAAGTGTGTTGTGGTACTCTCTGATGGGTCTGATGACTGATGAGTAGAGGTAACCTCCTTTGACCTACATGCAAAGTCATTGGCAGTTTGTGGGAACACATAGCATGATTTTCTAACCACTTTGTGAATATGTTTCTGGAAGTAGAGATGACTATCCACATGTGTCCATAGATCCCTTATTATCACCTCCATATTTAGGGTGTTGGCACCTATGTGATATTTGTATGACTGTAGCTTGAGGGCATAATTTTTACACCACATCTGTCTGACTGAGACCCTTTTTAAGGATGTCTCTGTTGTCCCACACATCGATTATGACAACTTTTTTGCAGTCATCCACAAACTTTTCTAAACATAGCCCTTGTGTGTTTGACTGTTAATTCTGAAAAGTCTACACCAGACAGGAGGGGTCCCAGGACTGAGCCATGGGGGACAGCAGTTGTTACCAGCTTGAACAGGAGACCACAATTCTTACCTTGTGGGATCTATCTGTGCCCCAGTTGGCAATCCATCAGATGACATACATATTTATGCACTGGTTGTTGATTTTGTGGATACGACATGTGTCTGGGATGTTGGAAGACACCTTTCCAAGGTCTATGTGGGACGTGTGTAGCTCATTTCATTGATGTATGTCCTGGGTGACTGCCTTGAAAACAGTCTAGCAGGTTTGGGAACAATGATCTGCCCCTGACCAAACTGAAATTGGTAGGGTTGGGAGTTTGTAGGCTCACAATAGCTCTGTTTATGAGTTCCATCATGATGGACTACATGGCCTTGCAGATCAGGCTTAATAGGCTTATGAGACAATAGGTCATATGGTCTGTTGTGTACCAACACTTGTGGAGTGTGCCAAATGTTGCATTCAACAGTTTCATATCCTGTACAGAGGGTGAGTCTCAACAGACTGTTCAGGTGCAGGGTCTGTTTGTTTTGGAGTTCACATATGACACAGCTAGGGAAGCCATGTCTTCCCATAGACGCCATGTTTTTAGGTTTGGAAAGTGCTGTTTAACCATTGTATATGTGATTTCTGGGTTTTCACAGTCTCCAGGTATGATAATGGGCCCTTTTGTCAGTGAGAAGGGGGTAAATATGTATGAACCTGTCTGACAAGATGTTGGCGGTGTCAGTCATGTACATGTATTCATTTACAGTTTGCACTGACCCAGAACATATATGTGTTTACATTGATATATATGACATTGTGAAGAAAGCTTCATGGTTCTCTATGGACTCTTTGACAATATTTTTGCCAGAACATGGACTGGATGATGTTAGGAGTGCTCATTGTTTATTGATGATAATGATCAGAGATTTATTGGTCTTCTTTGAATTTTCACTTTCTCTAAACAAGTTCAGTACTTGTAGTACATAGTTTGATTATGACAGGAGTCCAATATATTATATGGGTATGTTTTCTTATAACTGTATGCGCAAGGCAGGATTGGTGAATAGTGACAGGTTTCTGGGGTAAGAACTGCAACTGCCAGATATGTGTGACCCACTGCTGTACTCAGACATGGCCTAAGTGTGTGAGCATGCCCAGGATGACCATTCAGTATGTTGTTGACTGACATTTGCTTTGTTTATTTAAGTGTGTGAGCATGCCCAGTATGGACATATATACTATATGTGTGTGAAAAATCAAGTTGTTTTTTTACTTTAGGGCTCACAGGAAGCACGCTGTGCCTGCAAGGCTTCCAGGAGTCACTTTGCATAGACTTATCAACATTTATACATACAGGGGGGACAGCTATTATTTGTACATTTCTATCCAGGGGGCACACCTGATTGTTACTGTGGGTGTACATTGGATGAGGGGTTCACCTGACACTTATACACATTTGCTAGGCCTGAACTGCTATGTCAGGTACTCCATTTCAGTCTGTACTGTTGCCTATCATACTGGCTTGAGGCATACTACTGTACTGCAGAACTTAGCTTCCAATTTCACGTGTATTAGATTGTGACTTCATAGCCTGCCCAACCCACATCACACTGCCTGGCCTGCTGTTATCTGTCTGCATAGGCCTGGGGTGAAGTTCAGAGGACATGATACAGCATTTGTTTGTGTTTGTGTTAGTCTACAATTGCCCTGCTGTGTCTGTGCTAGTGAAATGCTGTCATGGCTTAGGGGCTCAGTACTGTGACTATAGTGCACAGTATCCTGTGTTTGAGCCCTGTCACTGCTTTTTATTTTCCTGCTGGGCTGACCTGACTGGTTAAGGAACGTAAAGCAGGTGTGAGCATATTTAGCCGACTTTGCCTGACTTTGCCCAACGTTGCCCAACATTTCCCGACGTTGCCCGACTTTGCACTAGTTTGTGTGGCACGCAGCTCCATGCAATTGTGCTTAAATATGCTAAATAGTGGTAAAATGTGCTTAACACTGCTTTATATTGCTTAATATAGGGCAATGGTGCCTCAGGTGGTGCTGCAGAGCTGCCTATGTCGGATGCACATAGTACACTCCCTATACATGTTTGAAAACAGGTAGTGTCACGTTAGGCATCCCTTTTATTGTATGTGCAAGTCAGAGAGAGGTGTAATTTCCAGGGTTCCTACTGAGTCAGTGTATGTGCTATGCGTTGCCTCTTTGCCAAGGCCAGGGCATACTGGGCACGCCTCCTTCTGCCTACTGGGGAAGGCTCAAGTTGTTCCTCCTCCAAGTCACGCTATGCCTGTGCAGGCCTTGGCAATGGTGGGGGGCTGTTTGGCCCTGCCCCATGCTGTTCCTGCTGCAGCTGTTTTCGCAGGATCATATTGTGTAGCATGGCACATACCATGACAAGTTGGGTACATGTAGTTGGTGAGTACTGCAAGGCTCCACCAGATGTGTCCAGGCACTGGAACTGTGACTTGAGCATCCCAAACACACGCTCAATAATGTTTCTTGTTTGTGCGTGTGCCTCATTATGGAGTTCTTGTTTGGGTCTGTGTGCATTTCTGATGGGTGTCATCAGCCACGGCTCCAGTGTGTAGTAAGCGTCCGCCACTAGGTGACCATCAGGCATGTCCCCATTGGCAAATCTCTGGTACAGCTGCGTCAGATGCCAGATGTGGGAATCATGATAGCTTCCAGGGCAGCCAGCACACACATTCATTATTATGCCCTGGGCATCGCACACGACCTGGCAGTTGATGGAGGGGAAGACCTTGCAGTTGATGTAGACACTACCCCGCTCACCGGGTGGTGCTTTGATGTGTATGTGTGTGCAGTCTATTGCACCCACCACCTCAGGGTATTCTGCTATTTGGTGGAAAAGATGCATATTGCTGGCCAATGCCTCACTGGAATTGGGGAAATATACATGCTCAACGACATGTGTTGACATGGCATCCAGGAACTGGTGCAGTACCCTGGATGCTGATGCCTGTGAAACCCCCATCATATCACCAGTTGGTCTCTGGAAGGTACCTGTAGCCAGTGGCGGCTGGTGACTTCAAATCACAGGGGGGCTGCAGGAGACAGCTGAATGGGTGGGGTCAAGGGGAGGGGGTGTGGTCAACCAGAAAGGGGAGGAGCTATGCACAAAACCACAAAAAACTAACTTTAATTAAATACGCTGCCCTGGGTGGCAAACCATCATTATGAAAGTCCAATCAAGACAAAAATAAGTGTAGAAGAATAAAAATATTTCAATGCATTGGCTGCATGACAGCTTACTTAATATCTAGATGGAAACAAAAGGTTGTGAGGCATGAAAAAATAAATTACTTTTTAAATACATTACTGGAATGCCAGTCAAAATCAAGTATAAGAAAAACCAGAAGCACTCAACTCAAACCACTTCTCCTTGCACTGCAGTCCTAATTATAATATATTCAGCTTTATTAAAGTACCAAGTAACATGCTGAAAGTAGAAATCTATGTGATGCCCCACTTGTAAAAATGTTTCTTATCCAAAAAGACCTGCTGCCTGACAACTTGTTTCATGGGGAAAACATGATAAAAGTAAAAATGAAAAGCAAACAAGAAACAAGCTCAAGATACATTGCTTAAAGGATTACTGTACAGGTTATGGACCACACATGATTGGCATTCTGTTTAGTTTACGGGTAAAGTCTGTAGAGATGACTGGAAGTCTCCAACAAGTGTAATGAGCTTTTTAAAATAATGGAATCCTGTCCTTTAATACCCAAGGCTTATACATTATGTAGTCAAGTATTCTCTGCATGGCAACAACAGAAAGGCTTTCAATGTTGGCAATTCTTTAACAGTATGCTTATTAAAGCTTACTTGCATCTTACAATCTCAGACAAGCTTACCTTATGGTCATTAAAGCATTGCTACTTAAAAACACAGAGCAACAGGCACTTTGAGTAATAAGCATAAATCAACAGTACAAAAATATGACAGAAACCAGACCATTCTGCAAAATCAAGGACAGATGAAAAGCCACTGTAGTACTTATGCAGTGTGTCCTCCCCATCCAAGGTAGATACAACTACTCCTTGCCTTGCTTGGACACATCCAGAGTCACTACATGGGGAGTGGGGTGCAACAAGCATGTCACAATTTGAAATCTCTCTGGCTGACTGTGATGGCCCTGACACATTTGTCATACCTCTCAACCTCAAGAGCAAGAAATCTGGACAAAGCCATACACAGAAGTGGGACAAAGGCCCAACAATAAGGACAATTTTAAATATTGCTCTAATAAACTTAGAAAGATAATAGAATAGGTCTTGCATTAGTATGAATTTTCTGAAGGGTATAAAATCTGAAACTCAAATGTCTGTCATTTTCTAACTTCAGTCTTTAGTGATGTCACTAATTTGCCAAAAACACAATTTTATGAAAAATGGACAAAACGTGATGCAAAAATATAAAATAGACACACAATACAGCTGCTACCTGTCAAAGAAGGGACACTTTAATATTAGTACTGCTACCTTGAGCAGCTGACAAAATATAAAAGAATCTTCATGCATTTCAAGTAATCTATAACTTTGATTATTACAGTTATTTCTTAATTGTAAACCCTCCATGTTTTCTTCCAAAATTGCTATTTTATGGAGGGATTATAAGGGGGAAGAGCAACATTTTGAGCCAAAAATTGGGGACAGTTGAGAGGTTGGCTATGCCTAATTCTATAAAGCAATGTATTTGCATGTACCTCTCAACCTGTTAATGCAGTAAATCTGAACAAGGCCAAATATATTGGGGGCACATATAAACAGTACTAAAAATTGCTCTTGTATAAATTGAGACAGTTGATATAACAGCTCTTACTTTAACATGCATTTTTCTGAAGGTTATGAAGTCTGAAACTTAGAGTGACTTCTGGCAAATCATTTAGGAATTAAAACTACAAATTTTATGAACAAACCAAAAATAAGAAGCAAAATTCTATTCATTCTTTGAAAATCTGGACAGTTGGGAGGTATAGTTCAGCTGGGCCTGTCTGAGTTTGCTGCCCTTCCCCCCTGACAAAATAATGGTTGAATGGAGCCTCTGCAGCCATTCCAATGAACCATTATACTTGGCTATTTCACTCCATTTACCATAAACACTAATGTGCATACTGCTTTACTTCTATGATGAGTTGGACTTCATTTGAAAGTTTTATTTTGTAGTTTACAGCACAAACACTAAGTCATCTGTTAAACAAAGCAATGCAGTCTCACAATGAAAACTTAGCATTAAAACTTCTCTGCCCTTGAAACTCACATTCATTGAAACAGCATTGAAACCCACATTCAAAGAAAATACATTTTGCCAGTGGCAGATAAAGATTAATTTTGGGCTGTTTTCGAATCATAGGCTCCTTGCATATGAAACATACATGTGCTCTTTGATACACCTTCCTCATTGTACTAAAATTATATTCCTTGTACAATACAGTACACTTGTTACAGGATGTTTTAAATTTGTTTTGAACATTTTTTCCAGTAAGCAATGAAACAAACCATATGCACCCATAATGGCAAAACTGCCCAGTTGAGAACATTTATCATAAAAGTCTACTCAGACTTCCACAGTCCACCATTATTAGTAAATATACACAATTCCACAGTCCACCATTATTAGTAAATATGCACAATTCCACAGTCCACCATTATCAGTAAATATGCACAATTCCACAGTCCACCATTATCAGTAAATATGCACAATTCTACAGTCCACCTTTATCAGTAAATATGCACAATTCTACAGTCCATTATCAGTAAATATGCACAATCTCTGAAGTCAGTCATCTAAATAATTCCACATTAAAGAAATCTGTAACTAATGAAGTGGTTGCTGCTAGCAATCACCTTTATATTTCATGGTTTCATCGAAATATAAAGTGTCTGTTGCCCCTCAGGAATAAATTGTCTATATTACATTAAAAAAATGATAAGCTAGTAATAATATTGCAAGAGGAAATGGATGGCAAACTGATAACGAACTCATAGTTAGTATCTTCACCAAGGTGAACATTCTCAGTACGGCAGCATCTACCCCTAGTGGGAGTAGAACCCACAACCTTCTGCATCAAAAGCAAGTACACAGCCTGTTGTGCTATAGTATTAACTTGGCAAAGCACTAAACTTCTATTCCCCTGCAGCTCTCAGTTCCTTGTAAAATCTAGTCAATACTCAACTGCATCTCAACTTGGCAGGTCACGAAAACTGGAAACAGCCAAAATGTGTTGTCGCGCGGGGGTCAAAAGCCCAAAACAGGGACACATTAAACATTGCTTGTATAATCTTGGAAAGTTGCTAGGATCAGATGTTGTCTTGTCACCATATATTATTCTGCCGAGGTCCCTGAGCCAGAAAGAGTCAGAGTAATATACCACTGCGCCACACCAGCTGCTTTGTAAAGAGAGGAAGACTGAAACTTAAATGGCTATCATTTAGTGAATTCAGTTCTCACCATAGCTGTCAACCTCTTAGTACAAAACACCTGGACAAACCCAGTAATGAGGGAATACAGCCCTCAAACATATTCAGTGAATTCAGTTCTTGCCATAGCTGTCAACCTTAGCACAAAACCTGGACAAAGCCAATAATGGGGGAATACAGTCCCAAAAATAGGGACAAATTTAAAATATTCATCTTATAAACTTTGAAAATTGCTAAAAAAAAAAAGGTTGTGCTACTATGTATTCTGAAGAACATGAAGTTGGAAATTCAAATGCCGGTCAATTTTACTGCGGAGAGAACAAAAACAATTTTCAGCAGAGACGCAGGGATTAAAACTGCAGACACATCTTTGTAAAATGGCAGGGCACCAGAGCAAATCCACACAAACACAGGCAGGAGATGCAGACTCCAAACAGAAGCCACCCCAACCAAGAATCAAACCAGAAAACCTACAGCTGTGAGGCAACAATACTATCACTGCACCATCAATTATGCAAGGAATTAAACATTCAGAAACCTGAAGTCTGAAATTCAAATGCCTGTCAATTTTACTGCGGACAGAACAAAACAATTTTCAGCAGAGACGAGGATTAAAACTGCAGACACATCTTTGTAAAATGGCAGGGCACCAGAGCAAATCCACACAAACACAGGCAGGAGATGCAGACTCCAAACAGAAGCCACCCCAACCAAGAATCAAACCAGAAAACATATAGCTGTGAGGCAACAATACTACCACCGCACCATCAATTATGCAAGGAATTAAACATTCAGAAACCTGAAGTCTGAAATTCAAATGCCTGTCAATTTTACTGCGGACAGAACAAAAACAATTTTCAGCAGAGACGCAGGGATTAATACTGCAGACACGTCTTTGTAAAATGGCAGGGCACCAGAGCAAATCCACACAAATACAGGGAGGAGATGCAGACAGAAGCCACCCCAACCAAGAATCAAACCAGAAAACCTATAGCTGTGAGGCAACAATACTATCACTGCACCATCAATTATGCAAGGAATTAAACATTCAGAAACCTGAAGTCTGAAATTCAAATGCCTGTCAATTTTACTGCGGACAGAACAAAAACAATTTTCAGCAGAGACGCAGGGATTAAAACTGCAGACACGTCTTTGTAAAATGGCAGGGCACCAGAGCAAATCCACACAAATACAGGGAGGAGATGCAGACAGAAGCCACCCCAACCAAGAATCAAACCAGAAAACCTATAGCTGTGAGGCAACAATACTATCACTGCACCATCAATTATGCAAGGAATTAAACATTCAGAAACCTGAAGTCTGAAATTCAAATGCCTGTCAATTTTACTGCGGACAGAACAAAAACAATTTTCAGCAGAGACGCAGGGATTAAAACTGCAGACACATCTTTGTAAAATGGCAGGGCACCAGAGCAAATCCACACAAACACAGGCAGCCGATGCAGACTCCAAACAGAAGCCACCCCAACCAAGAATCAAACCAGAAAACCTATAGCTGTGAGGCAACAATACTACCACCGCACCATCAATTATGCAAGGAATTAAACATTCAGAAACCTGAAGTCTGAAATTCAAATGCCTGTCAATTTTACTGCGGACAGAACAAAACCAATTTTCAGCAGGGATTAAAACTGCAGACACGTCTTTGTAAAATGGCAGGGCACCAGAGCAAATCCACACAAACACATGGAGGAGATGCAGACTCCACACAGAAGCCACCCCAACCAAGAATCAAACAGAAAACCTATAGCTGTGAGGCAACAATACTACCACTGCACCATCAAATATGCAAGGAATTAAAAATTCAGAAACCCTTAAGTCTGAAATTCAAATGCCTGTCAATTTTATTTAACATTTTTTAATCAGGACAGTCTGACTTGGAACAAATAAACAATTTTCAGCAGAGGCCCAGGAAGAAATAATGCAGACATGTCTTTGTAACATGGGAGGACACAAAAGCAAACCCACGGAGAAGATACAGACCCCACAAAGAAGGAACCCCAGCCAAGAATCAAACCCAAGAACCTGCAGCTGGGAGGCAACAATGCTACTACTACACCATCAAATATCAAGCATTGCAACATTTACAAACCACAGATATTATGAGGAACAGATCAGATCGAATATGAGGCAAAAATCTGAAATTTTTTTACAAATGGTGGTGGGTAGGGAACTCAAGTCTTTAACACCTGCATACAGGGTACAGGGTTCAAGCCTGAGGCATTCCCTACCACACCACCATAAGCACCTGGGGCATTTTCACACACACACACACACACACACACGTAAAGCATAAGCACCATACACAAACTCCAGTAAAGCATAAGCACCATACAAATAAACATTGTAAATTAAAAGGTACCTTACCTGAATATATCCGTACATCCTTCCCGCGCAATACTGAAAGACCCGCGAGATATGCTCCGTCCCGAGTCCCTGCTGCTGCTCTTGCAGTCCGGACGTGTCCCATAATCCTGGCGAGTCTGTGCACTGTAAAAGTGCACAGACGTCTCCTTGTGTCCCCCTATGGGGACGGCCGGACTGCCTTGAGCATGCGCATAGACCGACAGTAGTCGGGACTCGGTCTATGCGCATGCGCGAAGTCCGCGAAATTTCGAAAATAATTTTTTTTTTATTTTTCATTTTTCTTTCTCATTTTCTTTCTCTTTTTTATTTTTGAGGGGGCTGCAGTCCGGCAGCCCTATGCCACGAGCCGCCCCTGCCTGTAGCTAGTATTCATAGGCCAACATATAACTTGGTATCCACTGGGATGGGTTCCCCTCTGTTGGTTCTGCAGGAGGTCTCTGACCATTCTATAGTGCTCCACTATCTCCAGCTCATGTAGCCCCTGGTAGGTTACCCTGGGTCTGTACACTCTTCTCTGTCTCCTCACTGAGGGTTGTTCAGCAGCATTCACAACATCACCACCCTCAACACCTTGCACATGTTGGTTTATAATAGCAATGGCAGCCCCTAACATTTTGTCAGCCTTAAGCTTTTTGAGTTTTCACTCTTTCTATACTGCAGTGTTGCAGAGTTCTTGTGAAAAAACAGGTTAGACTGCTGTTTGCAGAGTTTAAATTGCTGGGTTGGGCTGGGCTAGTCAACTGCCTGTCTAATTGGCTGATTGTGATATATTCCACCTGGCAGCTCTGTTGGTTCTCCTTGGTTAACTTCCTACTACTTCTTTTCCTTCCTTTTTCCCCTTCTGTTTCCACAAGGGGCAGCAGCGGGCAAACAAGCGCACACGTGCTCACACAAGCGACACAAGCGCACACGGTGTAAGCACGTTTGCAAGAAATTTCAGATATATCCACAGCGTACGCCTTTGGTTTCTTGTTTTCAGCTAGTACCACTGTGAACATGCCTCTTGCTATCCTGAGCAACTCAGAGAAAACACAAGCCACTGTGCTCCAATCACCTTACAGTCTTTCAGACATACCCCCTCATGATGTCACCTATCTTCTACACGACTACTACCCTACTCCTACACTTACACTTTAGGGACATGGCTCACATGCCGGGGACAATTGGGATTCACTGTCCTAATCCTCATTTGCATAGGATTGCCTACTAATGCTTGGTTACATCTCTCACACTGAGCTTCCCCCCCCTTAGCAACCACTACTCAGTGGCCATGTTGTTTGCAGCCTGCCATTCACCTGTATAGCAGAACAAGTTTTTTAGTGTAAATGCACATTTGTGGCTATTTTTCCCTTTTTTCTTTTTATTTAAAGCGCAGCATGTTTGCATGACGCTGCGCTACGCTTAAACATTGCTGATCGGGGAAAAAATAACTTTGGATTTTACGGATTTACAACATTTGCAAATGCCAATGGCCTTATATTTGGCCATTGGCATGCTTACTCAACTAGATGCATCCTTTATTTGGAGCTGTCATATCTCCGTTTAGCTATTTGCAGAACGGTACTCCGTTGCCAACAGAGTACATTTCTGCAGATAATACTACTCTTACACGGACAGGTTAATGGTTCCTGGATCGCAAATTTACCTCATTTGCATAGCTTTCACAGCAAATGAGGTAATTTGCATATTATAACACTGTCCGTGCAAGAGTAGCTTTAGAAGCTCTCATGCACACCCCTGCCGGCTATTGCTGAATCGCTCGGCAGACATATTGACTGTCTGCCGTCTTACACTGTTCTTACACTCCGTGCAAGCCTTCGTAAATCCGGCCCAATATCTATCATGGCAGCCAATAATTTGTCTTTAAGGCATATCATAATAATGCCAAAGATTACAAAGACAAATTACCAGTATTTCTTTATAGGACAAGTTATGATAGCCATCTATCTGCCTGGCAAAGGCTTTCTGACTCAGTTCCAGCTTCTTCAGTTGTGAAACATTTAATGCACATAAAAGCTCCCCCCCACATTCAATAATAGGTCTTATACTTGCTTAATAATATCAAAGGATATTCCTCATCAGATCATAACATTTCCTAATATTGTTTGTTCCATGATGTATACAACTAAGTGGGGTTTACGGATAATAGCTTTCTTATACAGGTATCCTTTTGGGGAATAGCCTAGAAGAAAAGCTTTGACCTGTTGGAGAGATTGCTATCCACTGTATTGCCTTCTTTAGTAATAACCAATTCATCAAAAATAAAGCTTATATGACTTGATGTGGTGGAATATATTAAATGAGATGAGTTTGACAGTACTGCAGAATTTCTATGTATAACTCTGAGCTTAAACACATTAAACTGCCCAGTGTCAGGAATCCTGGATTACTTAAACCTTGTTTGAATACAGACTAGTATATTCTTTCACCAACGTGCACATATGTGCTCATTCTGCATGCACCAGCTTTTCCAGATATATTAGCTACTCTACACTTAAAAGCCTTTCTAAAGGGTGTGTTCTGTCTAACACATCTAAAAAGGCACATTTCTCTTCCACAACATTTGAATTTATGGGAAGGCAGTAATAGGAGGGATATGTTTCCATTTTTTCCACTTGAAACAGCTGGCATGATGAAAATGAAGTACTTGCCTTGGAAAACACTTTATTCCTGGGTGCTGATACCTCAGGGAGAAGGATTCCAGAATTATAAGGTTCCTCATACTGTCTTTTGCAATGAAGTTGTGTCTGTAAATATAAATTCATCTTTAATGCCCAATGTGTTCACAGGATTTTTCTCTTAACTGCTCTATTCAGCTCCTAATTTCCATCTAAACTACCAGACTGAAGGAAGACATCTCCTCCACATACTAGTTGTATACAGACACCTAAGATACCATACCAGGAGGACACATTTTCTGGAAAATTATTATTTAATAATAAATAAGCATTGTCAGTGTTGCCGTGCCACTGTATTATGTTTGCTATGACAAGTGCAATAAACCTTTGTTAACCACAGTTAGTGCACATTCTACAAGCGCAGCAGCAACTTCAGTACCTTACTTGAAATATCTCTATGCAAAATATTTTAGGAGCTGCAATAATGACACTTAAGGATAGAAGCACAATCTAGAGATAAGGCACAGACTGGAAAGACTGCGCAAATAGGAATTCTACAACTGTCCACCTCACAGTGGTAACAATGTACTGCCTGAGATACTACGAAGATGTGATTTACTGTTACACCGTCCCTCACCGAAGAGGAATGTACAGTAGCAGAAAGTACTTAATATAACAATAGATCTTTGAGAAAGGGTGGCAGCAATAGTAAACCTTTCCTTTTCTCCCAGTTTGGGAACTTGTACTTAGCTGCTTTCTTATTGTTACAGCTCAATGCAGTGATTTTGAGTTTCATGATTTTGGTTTTTGAGTATATATGAACTGGCTTTTAATAATTGAGAGGGGGCATACACATGAATAGACTTGTGTTTCTCTTGGAAAACACTTCAAAATGACTCCATCAGCAGTTTAAGCTAAGTAAAGACCCCACCTTAATGCTAATTTCTGAGCTAAAGACTCACAATAAAAGCCAACGGTAATAAATACTATAACATATTTTAGTGATGAATACAATATAATTGAAACTATGCCTAAGTCATTGCAGCCTGGTGATGCCTCCTGGTGTTTCTGCAGTTACATGCTACTGATTCCTGCAGGCATCCCCATTGCTTGTTCATAGCTGCATTAATAATTCCCCAACCATGCTTCATACAAGGTATTAGATTTAATCTTAAAGCTTACACAACAGAAAATACATCTATATTAAAATGTGTCCTTTGTCTAATGCAGATGAACAGATGTTGAATATTATTTGTATATTTATTTGTATTAATTTTCATACTTCTTTTAATATTTCAACAGTCACGTAACACAAACAGAACTAGCTAGCCTCATATACAAGCTCACAGCTGTATGAAGAAAATACTGCTGACAGCATGTATGTTGCTGAAATGGTTATGGAGATATCCTAAGCTGTTTACAGAACATTACAAAGTTCATATTTGCTGTGATTATGGTGGGTTATAAAATCCAGTTTAAGACCTAGAAATGAATGAATGCAGCCGTTGTAAATGTTACTTTGTGCTGAACAGGCTGTCATTTACAGTTTTCTAATAGCCCTTATGGCTCTAGAAATATGAACATTTGTTTGAACTGTGAGGTGATAATTTCATTTTTAAAGACCTAGGTTTTGTTCACTGGGAGTTAGAGTGCTAAGTCAAAAGAGCTCCATTGGAGGGAGCCCTTGAAACTGCCTGCTGCTCTCCAACATGGGTCACATTTGGGGTTTTTCCTGCCTTATCTCAACATGTCCACACTCCCTGCATTAGACCCATTCACAAAGCTGCAGTCTGTGATCACTAACCACAGACTGCAGCTACCATTGCTGGCAACAGTATGTAACTGGCTGCAGGTGCTCAGCTGCAACACAGATTGTTTCTAGAGACCTCCTGTTGCTGTGAGTCAGTATGCTCTGCTGTGCAGCACTTCACTCCTCTACCCTACCCCATCCTACCCCATCCCAGCTGTGGCAAATATCGATCCACTACAGTGTGATACTTTTACTTGTTTTTGTGTCATGTACTTAGGTGTAGGCACATGAATAACAGGGATTTAATTTAACTGTGAAAACATGGAGACGACAGGCTACAAAAGGCCAGCAACTCTAAACCTGTATTGCGGCAAGGTACTGAAAGCATTACTCAAGAGAAGGACTAAAATAATGCTTTTAATCCAGTTGCCATTAGGATCCATGATGCAACAACCTCATGACAGAAAGATAATGCTCACCAAAACTGACTTTTGTAACTCTGTATCACATAAAACTTAACAGAAATAATCTTTGGGCATGGCCTATACTGACTGTCACATAGGCTAATGAACAAATGAAATATTGTGTAGGACAGCCAGTTGATTTAAGAGTATATTATTTAATAATCTTGGGATCAAAAGACCATTTGTGGGGGTGGCAAGGAATAACTAGCAGACCAGGACTTCCCTTCTTTGAGGGAAGAGTGTGGGATTTGTTTCAGTGTTGCCTTTCAGAGATGCCTAGAAGGGCAGTAAATCAGTGCCCCCATAATGAAGCATCAGATGATTATGCCAGTGGGACACTATACATACAGGGATGGTTCCCCTATGAAGGATCAATTCTCGATCATTCAGAAAACATACCCCTTATCACAAATGATTGAGAGTACAACTGACTTAAATCTGCTGCAAACACTGAAATAATGGTTTTGCTGGGGACACCCCCCCCTAATGATCTTCCATCTGGGGGCTTCATCCCCATCTCCTTTACTTATATATACTAACTCCACTGTTACACAACAGCGAGGAAAGAATTAACTCCCACAGCTTTCTTGGACAGAGATCCGACAGTGCCTATAAATCAATGCTGTAACCTAAGAGGACATACAGATTTGACCATTTGTGTTTGGGCAATTAGAAGTTGATCAGGTGGTCCTTGATCACTAGAAGGGAAGCCTGTAAGAATGCAGCAGATGTGCTTGTGTATAGAACTTAATAAACCCAAGTCCTGGGTAGGGTTTATTTCTTTTATTCATTCATTCATTCATTCGTTCATTCATTCATTCATTCATCTAACAGTCTGGCATGGGCATTAATTTGACCAAGGAGTTTATGTTAAGACCTAGGTTGGCATTCATAGTGACCGCTGAACATTTTACCAAGGCAGTGAGTAGGTCTTGTACTCTTCCAGTATGGTAAACATGTAAGCTCAGGAAGGACTGAGTTGAAAGGAAAGGTTTAAATATGTTACCTTGGAGCTTTTCTCCCCTGGCTTCCTCTGAAAAAGGGTGCCTGTGCTCGGCTGGACTTTCCCTGTAAACAATGTCAATAAATAAACAAATAAATAATAAAAGTGGCGGATGTAAATACTAAGCAGGCAAGTTAAAATGTTTATTTTTGTGTTGTTATATCATGCAGAGAGACCAGTGATGGGATTATATATACTGAAGACCAGATTACAGCAGCAATGCCTGGTGATAAAAGATACTGTGGATGAAAAGAAGAAGGATAAAATAGATATTAAAGGAAATCCCTTGATTGGCAGCAAAGGCAGGGCCATTGCTACTGTGCCAGGCATATATATATATATATATATATATATATATATATATATATATATATATATATATATAAATTGTAGACCATCTCGCAGAATTTTGGAATATTTTGTTGAAGTAAATATTTATTTATTTATTTTTGTTTACCGGGAAAGTCTGACTTGGAACTAAGCAAATTTCCATTGGAGACCCAGGAAGAAATGCTCCAGATGCATGTCTTTGAAGCGTGGGAGGAAACCAGAATACCCGGAGGAAACCCACACAAACACAGGGTGGACATGCAGACTCCGCACAGAAGGCACTCCAGCTGAATATGCTATCCAGTATGCAATCATCAACATATCTGGCTATCTAATTATCTTTTCCCTATTTTTTATCTGAGAAGAATAGACCAAAAAATAATTGATCTCAGTACAGAGCTCTATGGAGCACCACTAGTAACCCTCATCACGACAGGCAGGTAACCCCCAACCCTAACTTATTGCGTCTTATTGATTAATCACTGCTTTACATATCAAATTACATATTAATTGAAATTTAATGCTTCAAATGTGTCTGTTTGTCCCTTACATACAATACTGTTAGCTGCCTTAGAGCAGTCAAGATAAGTAATGTGAACTGTTAGCCCTTCGTCAAGTGCTACTGCTGTTACTTCAAAGAAT
This sequence comes from Protopterus annectens, assembly GCF_019279795.1. NCBI lineage: Eukaryota > Metazoa > Chordata > Ceratodontiformes > Protopteridae > Protopterus > Protopterus annectens. The sequence goes on from NC_056728.1 coordinate 19,149,167, forward strand.
GTTACAAGAGACAAAAGGCAAATTCTCCCCTTAACAAAACCATCCTGTTCCATATTTAACAGATGTAGGTTCCCTGTGCATATATGAATAAACATTTTTTTATCACTGTTCATGATTTTACATAAAATACTGGTCAGGCTGATGTGTCTTATATTGCTTGAGTCTGGTGTGGCTCACTAAGAGGAACATTTCAGAAGGAGGGAACGGAAGTCAAGCAGGTCATCAAAAGGTTAAGCAGTAGTCAGTGGAAGAAGCAGACAGGCAATCAGAATGGGTATGTGGCAAAACAGAATACAGTCCAAGGTTATGACAGTTTGCTTATAAGGCTCTTCTGGGGCTTCAGAAATGCCTCTACATTCCAGACCCAAGGATCATGAATGACTAAGAGAAGAGAAGTGAAATGCTTGCTGATGGTGATTTTGTACTAAGCAACATGTGTGTTGTTGAAAAAGTTGGGTGTGAGACTGAAAATGCAGACAGACTAGTTTCCATTTGATGAAAAGGCAGTGACAACTTCTAGAGTTAATGTGTTAATGATAAGTGACAGGAAAGAAAAGAAAAGCTCTGCACAAGGTAATACTATCTTCAGTAAGCAATGTTGGATTTCATCCAGAACTGCATTCTTTTACCCATATTAAAATGAGATATCTTGTGATATCAGCTTTAGAAATCTTGCACTAGGGGAAAAGTCCTGGGAGAGATGCCACGTGTGAATTTGCTGTGCCTTTGAATTTCTTTAATGCTAACTCTATTTTCCAGACTCTGTATAGGTCTGTTAATATGATGTTTAGTAAGGGGGAGAGGTTGCTGAATACTATTATACTGTAGTTACAAAGGAGTTGTGTGATGATAGGGCCCTGCAGCAACAGAGAATGCATTGGGTATTTATGTCCAGTAAGTAGTATACAGCACAGGCATTTAATAATAAATATTATAAATGCATCAAGGACAGAAGTCAAATATTTATCCAGGGTAGTCCAGGCTTTCCTTTCTGACAAGGGATACCTTCAAGTTTTGAGCTGGATATAGCATAACCATTTGTCTGCATTGTGGTGATAAAGGCCGCAAGGCAGACAAGTTAAGAATCAGATTCAGGGTAATTTCTGCCAGGAAACAGAGCACACACTTGTTTTTTGCTCTGTTGTGACTTTTGTAGAGGTTTGAGCACAACAAAGAGAAGGTGAAAGAACACAGTGACAAAGAAGAGCTACAGCTACTGAAAAAAACTTGAACTATTGAGAAGAAAGTAAATATCCCAGTCAACAATACATACATACATAAATTAAGTAAATAAGTGTGTAAACCAACAAAATTCAGAGAATTAAAAGTCACTTAAGAGGGGTAGTATCAAAAAGGTGTAGGGGACAGTCAATAAATAAAGCAGAAATTAATGTAATTTAAATCCACAGAGTGATATTTTCATCAAATCTCCCATGTTTGTAAGGATTATAAGCAAGAATGAAAGGACACAAGACAGCTAAATAAAAGAAGTATACAAGGAGAACACCACCAGTGAACTTCATGGATGCAAATATTAAGGAAGACAGCAAAATAATTTCATTAGGGAAGAGGAGAAAAAAGAAAAGTGTCACGTAAAAACAGCATTGGTTCATGCATTATTAACTGGTACCTTAAATGTAAGAAGGCTGGGCTACAACTATTTTATCTAATCTACGTAAAGAGGAAACTGATCTTTTCTTCCCACACAAGAAACCCGTCATGGCATTGTAACAAATGATGGTTACATAAGAAGTATAATTTTGTTCTAGTGGTTGGAGTGCAAAAGTAGTGTATATTTTAACAAGGAAATGTTACAGAGCACATTAAACCACAAGAGGGTAGAATAACTGAGATGACCTCAGCCAAGGAAGTTTTTAAGCATCATTACCATATAGGTAGCACATAACGAAGGAGAAATGCAGAATCATTCAAGCTTATAAACTTTTTTCCTAGAAGGGATTGCATAAGTAGTTATAGAGAAGCTCATCAGTGCGAATGCAAAACATAGCCACTAAAGTAAGAAGGGGGAAAACAGGAAGTTGATGCTGGATTATGGGCTTCATGTTCCTTGAACTCAAAATGATTTGGTGTGACAATAGGACTAGAATTTCAGAAAAAATAAGAAGAGAAGCAGGGCCTATTTCAGACATGTGAGCCTGAAGCTGTCATCAGTCCCCTTGTTAACCTGGCCCAGTAGGTAGGTCAAAGTCATTAAGGTGTTCAAAGTAGGAATGTTATACTCTGCAACAGTATAGGGAAGTATTGTGTTGTATTGACCTTTGCTTCCTTATTGTACCTTGTAGGCAATTTATGAATCCTCAATATGCTGGTTATAAAGTTAGACATAGTAATGTAGTAGTTCTAAACATGACAACTTGTCAGGAAAAAAAATTGCACAAACTAAACAGAAACAGAAAGCCATAACCTACAGTAGGACATGTTATTAAACAGTACCACAGTTGTAAGGGAAGACAGAATGATCACAGTGAATACACAAACTATGCAAGCACTACTGCATGGAACATGAGTTCAGAGTTTCTGCAACTGTGCTGTACTAACTGTCATGTTGGAATAGTCACTACATTTTGTTGAATTCAGTTTACTCACATACTGTAGCTGTGGCTTTCAGGATTGCTGAGCTTTGGGAGTAATGAAGTTTTCCGCTCAATGCTGTTTGATTGCACAGTTACATTTAGATAGAGCAATGGATGTATGAAGAGCACAGCCCTCATATGTAGGTATACTCTGCTGGGCAAACATGCTTACTTTTGATTTTATTTTATTTTTTCCAGTTTTATGGCAGTGATGGTTTCTGCTATGATGTACATATTATTGGCAAGTAACCATGAATCCAAATTAGAGCATTAGATAAAATTATATTTTAGTACACACAAGTCATCCCAGATGGACAGCACCATGGATATCTTACTGAGCGCAGGTAGGTACCTGCATAAAGTTATTACTGAAGAACTTTCATCAAGTAGTTGAATTCAGTTTACTCACATACTGTAGCTGTAGCTGTGGCTTTCAGGATTGCTGAGCTTTGGGAGTAATGAAGTTTTCCGCTCAATGCTGTTCATAAATTCATAAATTGTCAATACATGCCTACAATTACAGTCCAAGACTAATGCTGCATCATTGTTGATACAAGCAATTTTATGGCAGTGAGGATGTTTGCATAGCTGCAGGTACCGTATAATACAGCTCAGTACTGGAAGGAGTGTGCACAAAAGAATGAGCAGCTACCAGCATTTGGCAGAAATAAGCTTTAGTTTCAGCTCTATTGGCTAAGCTTAAAATTAATTAGATGAATATGAAGGCAGTCAAAGAGTCATGAGTAGAAAATATATAATGATAAATATTACATCTAAGAGAAGTAGAATATTCAAGCAATTCAATGGGGGAGTACAGAGAAAAATTAGACAGTAAACAACTGAAAAACTAAAAAAAAAAAAAAAAAAAAAAAAGCGAAACTATGTCTGAAAAAGAACCCGTGAATACGTTTTCTTTGCGCTTTCATTCTCTTTAATGTTTCAACAAGAACTTCATCAGAAAAGTTTGTAAAACAGACACACGCCCCTTCAAAAGACATTCAAATAATCATGTGATAAAGACTACCAATGCAAGCAATCTAAAAGTGGGCTTAGCCCCAAATTCATAATACTGTTGGTTACTATTCTTTCATACTCTAAAGTGCATGCAGTTAAATTTGGTTAAGCAGTATTACTTGTTAGCAATTGATTTATAACTAAAATACCATAAAAAATCCCATCTTCAAATCCTTTGTCTTAATAAAAACTACTTGATATTAATTGATTCATTTAAGTTGGGCAGTTTATTGGCATTCAGCCTAATCTGCCAGAGTGTCTCTTTACACTCCAGTAGTGTCTTGATATCACCAATAAAATCCTCAACAGAAACAGAAACAATTCTTGAAATCTTTGCATGTAACAGTGTGCTTAGCCAAAGCATTACACAAATCCTTCTTGGTGGCTAACAAGAGTTTGTAGATTCTTCTTTTTAAATGCCTAATAGTTTTGCCTATATAAAAACAACAACATGATTTTTATGGATTTATATACAAAAACACACACACTCCTAGGAAAGGTTGGCACAGGTTTACTAGCTATGCTCCTTTCTGCCCAGACTAAAAGGTAGCTATTACTGCCACCAACCAGCTCTTTATCAGCTACTATAAGGCCCTTACAAAGAGTGACCAATCCTACTGTGCAATGTTACTATTATCCAAATGGTAAGTGTGACCAACAGCAAGGCTATTTAGGAGTGGCCTATACAGTGTCAACAAATACATATGCAAGTACTCTAAGAGCTTAAATATCTCTAAACAAACCAGCCACAATTAAAAGGTTTAAATATATTTAATAATAAAAGAACAAGACAATATTCAATAACTCAACACAGTGACTACAGAGTTCAGAATCACATGAAATATTTTAAAACAACATTGCAAGACAGTCTCAAATAAATACAGAATACATGTAAACTAATCTTTACTATATTCCTAACTATAGCTAAGAGAAATTACTGTACCCTGGTTACTTACTAGTAGCAAGGCAAGTACTGATGAGAGGATGTTTCCAGGGCCAAAGACAAATACAAAATGCACAGTCTCTGAGAGAGTTCCCAAATTAATATATGCACAATCTCTGACAGAGTTCCCAAATTAATATCAAAACATTACAGCTGGGTCAGCTGGATGACATCACTCTTTGTCACCTGGCTTTAGTTCCAAGGCTAACAGAAACTAAGAATTTTTAGCATCTCTGTGTGAGAAGTACATATCTCTCAGAAGTGCAGCTGCCAGGATGTCACAGAGTAATAAAAACACTTTACATTTTAAACCTAGTAATTATTTCTGTTTCAAAACAATAGAAAGAAACCTCTAGCTCTAGACATCCTGTCTCCTTCAGTGAAACTGAGAGATAAACACAACCGTAAACATTCTGTTCTTTTCCTGTAGGGTACACTGTGGTTACATTCTTGAAGCTCATTACATAGCATAATACAGTTCAACCCACACTTCTGCACCAGTAGTTTAATATACACATAACATATAGTTCTCTTACATTTGTAAGACAAGCATATTAATCACATTAATATTCACAAATGACATATGATTATTTATAAAATTCCACATAACTGGACTGGCAGTGTCACAATTATACTTAGGTATTAACTCCAACAAGAAATACATCAAATCAATCTTCTTAGCATCATACTCACTAAAAGTAACAAAAATGGTTTAACCATTTCTATCCCATGGTCATTGGGGATAACAGCAAATAAGGATATGACATCTAAGGTCACTAAAAACACAAACAAGTCATATTTTTACTCATGATTTCTCTGTGGAGATTCTGTAAGAACTGCTGGGTGTCTCTCAACACTAGATCATGCTTATTCAAGACAGGTCATAACAGCTTCTCTATATAAATCAAGAGAGGCTCCATAAGCCATCCACCACCTGCTACTATTGGGTGAAATGGTGGAAATCTGGGATGTTTCTGAATCTTGGACAGTCTGTGTAAGTTCAGAACCAGTCAATTCTCTACATAAAAATATTTAAACAATTCCTCTGAGAAAATACCACTATTAACACAATCATCCAAGGATGCTTTAACATCCTGACGCATTCTAAGTACATCTGTCTTACTAATGATCTTATATGTATTTGTATCATTCAACATTGTCTCCATGGATTCAAAATAAAATTCCTATCCATAACTACCACTGAACGCCTTTATCTGCCAGACGAATCACTATAGTGTTATCTGACTGTAACCCGTGTAATACCAATTTCTCATTAATCAATATGTTATTAAAACCTCTTCTTTTTTTATTTTCACCTAATAATTTATAAATTTTTAGATGTATTAGTGAGTAGGAATGAGGATGGGAATTTCCTTACAGGTCTTTATAGGAAGGAATGCCACTGCATGGCACTGCTTCTTAATTCCAGTATGCACCCCAGCCATGTATTTTGGGATATTGTTAAGAGTCAAAGCAATGAGGTTTTCTCATTTATATACTGATGATGCTGAATTCCACAGAGGTCTGAGTGAATTACATTGAGATTTTTGCAGTAGAGGTTATAAATCTAAAGAGGTACAGAAAGGGACTGAGTCAGCACTTATACTTAGGAAAACAGTGGCTTAGCCATATTTTTCCAGTCCATTTAAACAGCAGGAATGGCATACAGAGAAGCAGAAGAAGCCTCTAGCAGTTCCACTCACATTTAGTAGTGATAATACATGCTAAAGAATATGCCAAGTAAACTAAATTCCTAGTATTGCATGTAGCTCTTACTGAAAACTTATATACCCTGCCATTGACTGGATGTATAAACCTTGCACTACCATTTATATATCCACAGATTGAGCATGCTTGACTCAACTGTGCCTGGCTCACACTTGCTTGTCAACTGTTCTTGCTGACTCATTGCATAGCAAAGCTTCCTTTTCAATGACTTTTTATTCTTAAAATAAAATCTAGGAGCCAATCCTACTATTTTTTTAATGGTCTCATTTGTGTGTAAAACTTTCCAGTGTTGTTGTGTAATCTCCTTTATTGCTGTATTATCACTACTAAATGTGAGTGGAACTGCTAGAGGCTTCTTTTGCTTCTCTGTATGCCATTCCTGCTGTTTAAATGGGCTGGAAAAATATGGCTTAGCCACTGTTTTCCTAAGTATAAGTGCTGACTCAATCCCTTTCTGTACCTCTTTAGATTTATAACCTCTACTGCAAAAATCTCACTGTAAGGAAAAACTAATAGGACATTGAAGGAAAGGATAAGGGATCATCTACATTGTGCTTGGAAGGGAGATAAACATAGTGCCAGTGCAAAACACAATTGATTATGGACGTACACACATCTTTAGATTTTTAGTCACTGATCATATTATGGAGAATGGGCGATAGGTGATATACGTAATGAGACTGAAAGGGTAGAGTTAAGGTGGATTCCCAAGCTTAGGGCTCACTGTGGGCTGGGCCATAATGATCACGTGACATTAAAACCATTATTGAAGGCTCGTAAATTAAGAAGATGAATGGGTATAGATTCATATCTTTTTATAAATGTTTATATGTTTATTTTGTATATTTTTTTAAGTATTTTTTTTATAATGTAGTCATAGGCTTTGAAATTTGATAGTGAAAGTATGTAAGCATTACTCTGACTTGTTCAGAATTTGATTAAATTGTTCTTAGCAATGTGAAATGCATTCATTTGTGATAGGTGAATGTGCTAATGCTTTTTAGTATTATACTTGGCGTTTAAAGGAAAACTTCACCCTAGAACTAAAAAAAATAGTTTTTTCACTCTATCTTTGTTTCCCGACCTATTTTAACACCTCATAGTCGCTCTAAGTGCTTTATTTGTAATTTTAGCCGGTGTTACACAACATGACTACCAATGGGACTTGATGTATCAATGTGATCTTGTTCTCCCTCAACCCTTTCTCTTTCCCAAAATGCTTTATATGACTCATGGCAGACATAGGGAAGTAACTTTGAATTCCCATCCCATTGGCATATAATGGGATTTGTGTGAGTCACCATTATTTTCTTTACCTTCTGTAAAAGGACTGCTTCTTTTCTGCCTCTAATCGCTCTCATTTATGTTTGGCTCAGACCTTGTTTTACAGTATACTTAGAAGTTATCCAGCTACAGCCAGAAAAGTAACTCAGTTGCAGGCCTTTGTTCAGTGTTTTCTTTTGTAGTTCAAGAGGAATTGAGAGTCCCCTCCCCCCACACTACTGCAGAGGTGTTAAAACTGTCACTGCACTGAAAGACCCTTGCAGAATCAGTTCCTCCTAGACTACGAAAGCAAAGAGTAAACAAAGGCCTGCAATTGAGTTACTTTTCTGGCTGTAGCTGGATAACTTCTAAGTATAGTGTAAAACAAGATAGACAGTATATCTGATGCAGTGACACAGGTAGCATATGTTGCACAGTGATAGTTGTAATATATCCAATGAAGTGTCGGAGGAAGCATATCTGATGCAGTTGCAGAAAAAGCACACTGTAGCTGGGAGTGCACACCAAATGGATTGTAGAGCTGACAGTACCTGATGGTATGGGTAATATACAGTAGTAGAGGGAGGATATTTGATACAGTGGTACAGATAGCTTTTCCAAGGCAGTGGTGAAAACAATATATCTTAAGCAGTGGTAGATGCAATGACAGAAGCACTGTATCCGATTCAGTGCTAGAGAATATCAGATGCAGTGGTAGGGGTAGCACATCTAATGTAGTATAGATGCAGACTGTCTGATGCAGTAGTACAGGTTATATGCAATATTAGAGGTACCATATCCAATACAGTTTTAGAGATAGTGTATCTGATGCATTGATAGAGGTAATGTATCTGATGTAGTGGAAGATGTAACATTTTCACTGTAGCATTAATGGTATCATATCTTATGCAGTGGAAGAAGCAATAAATGATAATTTTATTTAATTTTAATTGTAAACCAGGTAAATCTACTGGACACAAGTACCCCCTTTCAGGGGCAATGTAGGAGAACTGCCTGGCTAAGTGACTTGCTCAGGGTCCCACGGCAGGCAAGTAATGGCTGAGAGAATCAAACCCTGGACTAAAGGAATCAGCTCATTAATAGCTCAAAGCTTTAATCATCTGCATTAACTGCCAGCCAGTATATACACTAAAAGAGGCAGCATATCCAGTAGAGCAGCAGAAGTAAACTATCTGATGCAGTGTTAGAGGCTTTGCATCTGATGCAGAAGCAAAAGTACCATATCTGATGCAGCAATGAAAGCAGTATATCTGATGTACTCTTAGAGAAGCAATATCTGGTTCAGCTACAGAGGCAGCATATACTGTAATGCAGTTGTAGAGGTAACACAGCTGATGCAGTGGTGTAACATATTCACTGCAGTGGTAAAGGCACCATATCTGATGTGATGTGGTGTATCTGTGGCAGCAGTAGAGGCATCATATCTAATGCCACAGTAGAGGCAGCATAGCTTGACACTGTGGCAGAAACAGCATATCTTAATGCTGTGGTGGAAGCATCATATCCCATGTTGTGACAGGAATACTGTGGTTAATATGGTGGTAGAGGTAACACCTCCAATGCAGTGCTAGAGAGACAGTGTTTTTGATGCAATGGTAGAGGCAATGTAATGTGTATGTCTGTATTCCACTGTGGTGGTACCCTGCAGTTCAGTTCACATGCTTTTGGTATGATTACTATGACTGAGACTGTATACGGATATGAATAATAAATGTCTGTATGCATTTGATTTCACATCAGAAAAAAATATTTTATTAATACATTCCAGTTCAAAACAAGGACATATTCACATGTCAAAATGTTGGGAGGGTAACTCCTGTTATAAAACAAGAATTGTTTGTATTTATGTATTTGTTTGTTTGTTTTTAGTGACAGTATATATTCAATAATATTTGAGACATACTGCAATGCATTTATGGGGAGCTGCTACAATCTTAACCCCTCTCCATCTGGATGAGGCAACAGAAAGAGAAAATAATATCTCTCTGGTAATACAGCATAGAGGGTTAAGGCTATATGATGCAAACAAGAGTTAACCTGTAGTTCTGGTTTTGTTTTTCTAAGTCTCTACTTGCAAATACTGTGAGGCTGAGCAAGTCACTTAACCAGACAGTTCTCCTGGATCACCCATGAAAAAAGTAGTTATTCCCTGGGGGTTGTACAGTTAACTGTAACACAGTGTATGTATGAACAATAGGTTGTCAGATTTTGTAATGTACTGAACACACAGTTTACAGAAGATCTTGAAGCATATATATACAGGGGGACAAAGCTCCCCCATATTCCATGCAGAACTTTGCCACCTCTATACCATTTCTTCATATAAATAACTCCAAAGTCACTGTGCTTTAAGGAAAGGGGAATTTCCACATATGGTGATCTTCATTGAACGGAGGGCATTTTCAAAATCCACTTTATTTGCAGGGATGAAGCAGTATCCTTGTGAGGGAATGAAAGGTTTTCAAGTGTCACACTGGAGCAAATACAAACAAGAGTTTTTATCCCCTTTTATTAATATGATCATTTTTAGGGATCACTTCTTATAAAGAAAAGAAGACTGCATTGATCAACAACAGAATGTATTCTCCCACTCTCTTTCCTAAAGTGCCTATTTCAAAGACAGAAAGAAATCCATGCTGTTCCTGAACATGAAACTGGCTGACAAATTTTCAAATTCTGCACTGCATTAGAAACAAAAAGTTCAAAGCTGAATATGAAATTTTAACTATTGATCAAGGAACATGTTTAGCACACCACTGCAGTTCTGAGTGTTTCTTTCACAAACAATGGATGTTATCCATGCTTAATTGAAAAAAAAGAAAAGAAACAGAACTACTCAGAAATTTGACTCAATAATTTATTCTCCTGCATACAAAACCAGGCAATGCAATTCTGTTAAAACCCATCTGAAAGTAAAATTTTAGCCAAGACTTCTCTCCAACTATGCCAAATGGAAGTGGGTTCAGTGGAGGCAACAGAGAGTACACAGACAATATGATACTGAAAGCTGTGTTTTTAAAGACCAGCGGGATGCAAAAGTGAAATCTCTCCTGGCCTGGCAGTAAACAGTGTAAGTGTGCAGTATGGCTGTCCAGCAAACGTAAATGGGAACAGGCATAGCATTATATGACAAAATGTTTGTCAAATGATATGTAAAATGAAAGCCATGACAACAAAACTATACCATGCATACTTGGGGAGTTGTAGTAGAAAGCTATGTGAAACTTGAGCAAAACAAGTTGTAAGGGTTACATGGTTAATTTATAATCTCATTTAACAATTTGTAATGTAAAAGCAAGAATCATTAACCTTGTGAGCTGAGCAGTGTATGTTACTGAACACCTTTGTACACCATACATTTGTTTGCCTTTGGCAAGGTGATACACAGTTTTACATTGTGCACTATGTTCTATATCTCTTATGTTCTTCATTCTTGTTGCATTCTGGCATTTTGAGCTATTTATAATCTTATTTATATGCATCTGGACATTTTTATAAGAGAGCATTTGGTTTTCTCGTACTTTATATAGTGAAAAGGTTCTAGTTTAGCACACAAGTCAGCAGTTGTTGTTGTATCTTTCGGCTTTTCCCAGTTAGGGATCGCCACAGCGGAACTCCTGTCCACTAATGATTGGCAGCAGGTTTTTACGTACCGAGTTGCCAGCCCTGATGTGCAACCTTCAACGAAGGTACGCTCATTCACACATGTCTCCACACAGAAGAAACTTTAGCTGAGAATCGAACAGGACAACATTTTACTGTGAGGTGACAACGCTACCGCAGCACGACCACCGCACACAAGTCAGCAGTATTAGTTAAATTCAAACTTGTGCGCTCAGCTACTATAGAACCTTTTATTCATTGATGTGATAACTTAAGAATCTCTGCGGACACCCTTAAAGAACAAATAGCACGGTAGATATAATGCGGCAGAAGGCATATGTACTTCTTAAATATGTACACAGAAGCTGTGTTCTGTCAGAGGTCCCCCCTTAATGTGGAGAAAGATATCAAGTAATGCTGATATTAGAAACATAGATCGTTATTCAAGAATCATGGACAATTAATAAAAATATTGTTATTGCTCATTCTCTTTATTCCTCCCACAGGGAGGCACAAGAGAAAGAGATAGAGAGACAGACAGAGAAAGAGAAAGAGAGAGAGAGTCTCCAAGATCTGATAGCTAAAGGGATTTTATCTGGACTAATTCTTTGTATTCTGTTTTTTGTTAGTCCTGTCACACTCTGGGTCACAGGTAGGTTACCAGACCTGACCCAAGCACTCTGGATTACCTCTGTTTTATATGTATGGTATGAGGACAAACTGCTTAAAGCGTGGGTGGATAACACTTTATCATTTATGAATACAGAAGAAAGATACAAAAATATTAAAAAGGAGGTTTCCAGGCAAGTATGAGTGAAGCAGATCTGTATGAAGGAAATACAAGAAAATTAAAAAGGAGGGTTCCAGGCAAGTATGAGTGAAGCAGATCCGGTTTTAGCACAATAGCTAATGCTACACTACAGATGTATGACATAATAGCAAAAAGTATTACACAACCGACACAAAACAGTTGTGTTAGAATCAATAATGACAGTAAACAGACTGCACTGAAAATGGGTATGACTAAATCAGTCTATGCTGTATTGCCACAGAATAATATTTTTGCAGTTCTTATCTCCAACTACACCTTACTGTTAAGTCAAGCTTATGTCCCCTATCCAACTGCATCCCACTGAACCCATATTGCACCTTTCCAGCAAGACCCAAATGTGACCTTTTGTTAGGTGTGCCCACTAATTCCTTGCAGTGAGAAGCCTTTTAGCTACTTTACTGTGGACAGTGTCAAGAAAATAATATTGCTGGATATTGAACTAGAGATCAGGATTATCATCCTAATGGGTGACCACTCACATTTCCTGCAGCAGTAATATATCCTGCAATCCCAGAATTATATACTATGAGGGATGAATGGTATAACTAGACAGCAAAGAAAAGTTTGCCATCCTAGTGGGTGACAAGTCACATTGTATATTATATGACATGCAATGCCACCATTGCATGTTACAAGGGGGAAGGGGATAGTTGGCAGGGCTGAAGAACGGAAAAGCTGTTTTTTATCCTAGGGGTGACCAGTAATACCATACCATTGTCTTTGATATGACATGTAACACCATCATTACACATTTTGAGTTGTGGCTTTTGGGGCTACAGAGGAAAAAAGTTGCCATCCTAGTAGGTGGCCAATCATGCTCACTGTGCCAGAGATATGACAGACATGCAATGCTATCACTGCTTTTTAAGAAGCATAGGTGGCGAGACAAGAAAACAGTATGTTAAATGTCATCCTAGTGGTTGACCAATTGCATTCCCTGTGTCAATGTTATGACATAGATTAGTACTAGAGGTTAAGTGCCTTTGTGGGCCATTTTTAAGCCTAGCCAATTACACCACATGAGACTCAAACCCTGCATCTTGTGTTTATAAGGTAAACACCTTAACCATTATGCCAACTTCCCACCTTGCAATACTATCATTGCATGTAAAGTGTGGTTTCACCTGTATTTTCAGGATGTACCACAGCATCATTGCCCTTTGTCCTTTAGTGCTGTTCCTGCTTGATCCTTGACCTCCACTAGCAAGAGCAGCACCACTTGTTAATCATTCTATCTGCAGGAGAGAAGTGCAGGTCTCTGTATGCTTCATTTGCCCACTTTAGCCATCTCTATGGATAATTCAAGCTTGTGCCCAAACCCTCATCACTGAATGCACAGACAGACGATTTGCTCTACTTTTTTAGGCCGTAATAGTGAACATCAGCCAAATAATGAAAAAAAAAACATCTGGCAGCAAAGCTCTGGCTGTGCAGTACTGTTCCCATAAATGAGCTCACTGTCACTGAGCTAAATCATACTATAGTAAATGGAGCTAGACCTGCTAATAACCTCCCACCTCACCATTTCCTACATCAGCAATCACTCTCCCTCCTGTAGTGACAACTGACCTATTACCCTCTAAACGGAAACATAAAAATCAGGTAACACCCCAGATTAATATCATTCAGATCTAAACTTCCTCAAAAATTATCCACTCTCTGACTGTATCCTTCCACAACAGACTGGTCTCCCTTTCTTTCTTTCTGCTAATGATCCTAATACAGCTGCCAACCAACTCACGCAGCTTTTATACTCGTTATAGCACTTACATTTCCTCTAGTATCACAAAGATATTCATGTGCAACAAAACAGACTGACTCATTAAAAAAAAACAAAATCCTTTATACAGCTGTGAGATGAGTCTTTGAAACACTGGAAAAATGAACCTTCATCTGCTGTTCATAACACAAACTGCTTAATCTCTCTAAACAGACTATCTGCAGGTACAAGGCCTAATAACTTTAAATTAAAACAAACTTCTTTCTTACATTCATGTAAGTAATTCTGGCAAGAAGTGAACAAGATCAATGGCAGAACACCACCTAAGGGCTCATCTGTGCAAGGACTCATCTAATGCAAACATGTCAACTTCTCATCTTCAGACTTCCTAGAAGAAGTTTTCAGCCTACGTTCTACTCAGCACTCCTTCTTCACAGCCACCAGCAATGACCCCTTCCCTGTGATTATTCTTCTATTTCCCCAAGATCATTACTGAACAAATTATATGCCTACTGGAACCACCACTTCATCCTCCTCCTGACCCAGACAACTTGTGCCCCTAGTTTCTGTATGATTCTAAGGACTTCATCACTGCCCCCTCCCAGGAATACATCTATAACCTCAGCGTTACTAACAACATCTTTCCTTCAGTATGGAAAAAAGCTTTTGTTAGACCTATAGCCAAAGATCACACACCTACAGCCAGAAACCGCTTCAGGTTCAGCTCAATATTCTCTACTTCTTTGAAAGATTCTGGAAAACTATTTTGTACTCAAGTTACTGTCTACCTGCAAAAATACACTTACTGTCTATCAAGCAACATGGCTTTTGGGCAGTTAAAAGCACCATGACAGCACTATGGCAATTGAAATACTCACCAGCATGGATAAAGAAAGTCTTACAGATGCTGTCTTCACTGACCTAACAGGAGCCTTCAGTATGTTTGACAACTCAATATTATTCAACCATCTTATGGAAATAGCTATTAGTCCTGTGAACGCTCTATGGTTCAAAGCTTTTCTGGCTAACAAATACTTTAATATCAAGATGTGCTCTTCCCTATCTGATTCTTCTTGTACACATAGGTTCTTTCTTTATCCAATTTGCTTGCACACACTTGAGTATTCCTCAGGATACAATGCTCACCCCCATTAATTTTCTCTGTTTTTGTAAATAAAATAGTCATGAACCTAACCCAGTTTCATCTCCTTTATATGTTGATGACATGGTCACCTATAGAGCCAGTCCCTAACTCTATCTTATTGAAACCCGTCTATATGATGACCTTCTACTTCTAAACATATTGCTCATCCATAACAAACACCAATAAACGAAAAACCAACGATAGTATATGAAAACCAAGCACTGATTCCCAAGCGAAAAAACAGGTAATTCACAAGTAATCCACAGGTAATCCACTGAGTTTATTTACGGACTTACACGAACAAGTAAAACAATAAAACCATGAAGTATAAAACTAATCAACGTAAAGCGCTTTTCATCCGGATCTTATCCGGACTTCTTCAGACAAACAGTTCCATACCAAAAGTTAAAATTCAAATAGTTAAACACCCAGAGCACTGACCGATCATACCCAGCTCCGTACTTAACTAGCTCTTAAAGAACCAAACTTCCTGTTAAAATCAAGTGTTATACCATAATTACCAGCTACTATGTAGCGTATTCGTTGTGAAGACTTATCTCTGCTGCCAGAGTGATACGGTTCCAGTTTACTGTATATTCCTGAAAAGTTGTGTCATTCTTTTCTGACTGTAAGGTTTCCCAGAAATAAAGTCTGCCTTTTGATCATATGCATTATGGCAAATATACTGTGGAATGTCACATGGAGAATGCCTTTGTAGATGTAAATACTGACCATCATACTGCTCAGCTGTCTCTGATTTTGCCTCATTTTAGAGATCTGTAAGGACTGAAGTCAGTGCCAGACATTAGAGTTTCATACTTTTTTTATTTTTCAGAAAATGTAGTTTGATGCTGAAAATGTTACTCTGTAACATTTCAGCATAACTCTCAATCTCCCACCTCCCACAATGTGGAACAAATAGGCAAAATCTGGAGCATTTCTCCCCAGGCCGCAGCTGAAAATTGGCTTTGTTCCAAGTTGGAGTTTCCCGGTCAACAAATGTTAAATAAATAAAATAAATAAAAAAATGTGGAACACATGCTGACTGCTTAGTAACAAATTAAATGAGGAATCTCAAAACATTGTTAAAATGTGTTGCTCTATACTTACAAACAGTTGTTTTGATGAAGTATCTGACTCAATATTATTAATCATAGACATCAGGTAAAAAACAAAATTCTTATAAATGAACATGTGACAGACTCCCTCAGTATGGAACTGTGAGGAACATGGACTTTTTTAAGACCCAATATGAGGAACTTTCCTCATGGTGCAGTATACTTGAGAGATATGCTTTTCAGTAAATTACATTTAAAAATTGACCCTGATTTTTGGGCCATTGTCCCCCTATTATGTGTGGCTTTCATACCTCTCAACTGCTTAGCACAAGAGATCTGGACAAAGCATAAAACAGTGGGAAAACAAAAGCTCAAAAATATGGACAGATTTTAAATATTGTTCTTATAAAGTTAGAAAGTTGCTGGAATAACGGGATTTGTGTTAACAAGCATTTTCTGAAGGCTATTAAGTCTGAAACTCAAATGTATGTCATTATTTAGTGAGGAAAATAACTTTCCTGGGTGGCGTAAGCCAGGGAACCTTGTTGGCTATGCTTACCTAGGCCCTTGAGCTGATGTCCTAGTACCTACCTATGAACCTATATTCAAACCTCAGTAATTTGCTAGAAAACCACAAATTTTATGGGGAACAGAGCAAAAATATGAGGCAAAATCTAGACATTCTGTAAAAGTCTAGACAGTTGAGAGGTATGTACAGCTCCCTCCACCCCATGTGTAACCTCCATACCTCCCCAACTGATGACAGTGCCTGTTTCTGGACAGTATATCTATTCAGTACTGAAAAACTGAAATGACAGACCTACACAAAAACATTTATACATTTGAACATTCTGGGAGGAAGAAAGTATTTAACAAAATCTATAACTTAATAAATTGAAACCATGGTAAGTATTCCAAAATGTTTTAAAATGTAATTTCTAGTTTATGCCATGGCATTTGCAGCTGTAACTATCCTTACTTTTGGAAGCAGATGCTATTGTATTATAACCTTTTACACAAGAAACCACCTGGGTTACCTGCGGTCTGCATATCTGATGATAAAAGTACTAAGAGAGGGATGGAACGTGCTATTTTGAACTGAGATGGATGCTGTTTAAATAAATATTTTATCCACACGTAGCAAAGAAATGAATACCTGCTGTTTCACTTATTGTGTGCTTTGGTAATATCAGGTTGCACTGCCATTCTGAAATGCCAGTGGCATGTCATGTCTCATTATGATGAATGCAAAATATAAATATGGGTTCCAACAATGGAAATTTATACTACTCATTGCCTATCAGTTATCCTAATGAGGATATAACTTACAATATAAGTAGATTAACATTTTCAGAAAAGAGTTGTAGCATCTTTGTTAACCTAGATAACATTAATTAGATATACTTGCCCAGTATGACAACATGTTTATTTTTAGTAAAACTACTGCTAATGCATGTTTGCAGCACAAATCCTGTTTGCCATTTGAATATTATTCTGTTTTATAGCATTTCCTCCTTGCATTTTTATTGATTTATTGACTGCAAGTCTGCCACTGTTTCTGTCATTACCCTGCCAATGTTGTCCACACTACCTCTAACTTTTCATTGTGATTCTAATGTACATAAATCACTGAGGGAATGGATCGCTTGGGGAAATGTCTCATTTTGATGCGTGTACATACTTGAAACTACTGAAGAGAATTAAGCTTTTGGCTTTTTGCTATGGCACCATTTCTCATAAAACTGTAGCTTACTGGCAAATCACTGGCAGTGGGACTGGCATATCTTTGAGGACTGAAATCAGAAAATAATGGCAGGCAGGCAGACATTCCATTTGACTTTCAGACTTCATCCTTCAGAAAATTCATGCTATGCAAAATCTGTTATTCTTTCAACAGGCTAAGTTTGGAAGAGCAGTATTTTAAACAGTGTCATTATTTCTGTGCCATTGTTTGGTCCCTGGCCCTAATTATTTGTGGCTTTGTCCAGATTTCTTGCTGTAAGAGATTGAGAGGTATGGCCTGGCCATAGCATCTGCGGTCATATAACTAAACAATAGTCTATGGAGCTGTATTTGTGCCTTCTGATTTTAATTTCAGTACCCATTAGTGACTTTTGATGCAATGCATAATTTTGTATCTCATATCTCTCAGACTATCACAGGGTGCTGGGTGGCAATTAACAGCAGAGCATAATGAATGAGAAACTGCAATGTAATGTTAGCTTTCAAGATCACTTTTTGAGCCAGGCACCCCACCCTACAAGTTTTTATAAGTGTATTCATGGAAAATAATATTGAATTATACTGTAATCAAAAGGACTTTTTTTGCACCATTTTTCCACCATCCAGTGAGCTTTGTAGCTGAAATTGTTAGTAAGCTGATAGTAATTGTTTCATATTTTACCCGTAGTGTGTGTGTATGCTGTGAGTGCTAATCATATTTGTGTTACAATATGGTGTAATGTCAGTCTGTGTGTGTATTGTGCACGTTTACCCAGCATAGGTCTTGCTAGAAGTATACAGTTAATAGTCCTAAGGTGCTTTGCCTTGTGAAATGTACACTGCTTGGCAGAATGAGGACTATACTAAGTCAGTAAGCAAAGCAATGACAAGTGCTTTTAGTGTCAGACTTCATATGCTTCAGAAAATGTATATTAAAGCAAAGTGTGTTACTGTACAGACTTCATAAAGGCAATATTTATACTTTCTCCCTGGCTTCTGGCCTCCATACACACCACCCCTTACATTGTTGGCTTTATCACCAACTGACTGTTGTGCCAATAGACTGAGAGATATGCTGTCTGTGCTTGTTTTTGTTCTTGAAAGCAATTCACCAGCTGACAGCCTCTAATCTGTGCTTTGTGGTGATGGGCAATTAGAGAGAGAGTTATCTGTGCAAGCTAGCAAGAGCAGGGGAATTATGGGGAAGCCTGGGTTGTAAAAGGACCTGTGCTGTGCTGTGCTGCTTCAATTAGCCTTGGCTCCCTGCTCCGCTCTGATCCTTAAATATTTGGATGAAGGTGTTAAGTCACAACAGAGAACTTTGTGACAGGTTTACAGATCCTGTAAGTAACAGCATATGGGAAGAGGTTTTCACAGATGTTGAGCTTTGACAACACAAGTCTCTCAGCTTGGGAAGCATGTTATACATTGTACACATTTGCTAAAGATTTGTAAAGTAGCAGTTAAAGATTCACTAGCTACTGTGTTTTATTTTGTTAACTGGGTAGTTTGTCAGGATGTGTGCAGTCCATAATATGTGTTCAGAAATTAATACACATAAATCACATTTTCAGGTTAATTTTGGATTGTATACACACTGTAGAGTAACTGTGTTCTCCTTTTTACAAAGTACATACACTAGCACTATCACCTGGGCCAGTTTCTGTAATGTGTAGACATTATGTAGTTAAAGTAGAGCAGGTGGTGTTGGTATGGTACATGTCTTGTGTGTATGTTAGCTGTCCATGCTTCTAAAAGCCTAATACAGGCTCTGTTGTGTTTCTGTGTCCCACCATGACATTTCACACCATGCCTATCAAGCATATACAGTTGCCTTTCTCTGTTACGAAGAATATATGAATTATATAAATCATGCATATAAATTCTGTTCTAGGTGTGTGTGTGTGTGTGTGTGTGTGTGTGTGTGTGTGTGTGTGTGTGTGTGTGTGCGTGTGTGTGTGTGTGTGTGTGTGTGTGTGTGTGTGTGTGTGTGTGTGTGTGTGTGCGCGCGTGTGTGTGTTCATTCTTGTGCTTGTCTGAGTGACTAGCTGTGCTCATCATAAATCCTGTCTGTTTAATGAACTTAATTGAAGAGTAAAGATGCCAAAAGCATCAGTTTTTCTAATATAATCACCATAACCCCCAAGCCAGCTAGCTCACCTAAACTGTTTCATGTCTGCTTGTCTTATACTGACTGGTTGCTGCATGATGCAACATTTTGGTTTTACAGGATTTCACAAAATACTTCTGCTGCAGCTGCACCTGTAGCCCAATTTGGCTCAAGCAGTAACCCCCCCCAGCCCCAGAATAACTCTGACCCCCATTAAGAAGTCCAAGGGTCAACTTGGACAAGCAGAGATGGCTGAAGGTAAAAAGGTAAGACCTGTTTTTAGTAATATTTCTGTTAGTAATATAATGTGGCTTTCAGCATAATTTCTGTTGTCATACTTGCAGGGGGTTAAGTAGTTTTTTCTTTCATTTTACAAATAGGTCAGGTCAAGGCAAAAAGTATGTCTTCATTTCAAGCTGTACCTGCAGTAGTAGCAGTACCAATCACAAGCAGTGCAACTAATGACCCAGTGATCACCCATGCACAGCAATCAGAGGCAGAGACACCTAAAGCAATACCAATCACAAGTAGTCCAACTGAGGACCCAGTGATCATTCATGCAGAGCAATCAGAGGCAGAGACACCTAAAAAAGTACCAATCACAAACAGTGCAACTGATGACCCAGTGATCACTCATGCACAGCAATCAGAGGCAGAGACACCTAAAGCAATACCAATCACAAGTAGTCCAACTGAGTACCCAGTGATCATTCATGCAAAGCAATCAGGGGCAGAGACGCCTAAAAAAGTACCAATCACAAGCAATGCAACTGATGACCTAGTGATCACTCATGCAGAGCAATCAGAGGCAGAGACACCTAAAGCAGTACCAATCACAAGCAGTGCAACTGATGACCCAGTGATCACCCAGGCAGAGCAATCAGAGGCAGAGACATATAAAGCAATACCAGTCACAAGCAATGCAACTGATGACCCAGTGATCACCCATGCAGAGCAATCAGAGGCAGAGACACCTAAAGCAGTACCAATCATAAGCAGTGCAACTGATGACCCTTTGATCACCCATGCAGAGCAATCGGAGGCAGAGACACCTAAAGCAGTACCAATCACAAGCAGTGCAACAAAGGACCCAGTGGTCACCCATGCAGAGCAATCAGAGGCAGACACCTAAAGCAGCACCAATCACAAGCAGTGCAACTGATGACCCAGTGATCACCCATGAACAGCAATCAGAGGCAGAGACACCTAAAGCGATACCAATCACAAGTAGTCCAACTGAGGACCCAGTGATCATTCATGCAGAGCAATCAGAGGCAGAGACACCTAAAAAAGTACCAATCACAAGCAGTGCAACTGATGACCCAGTGATCACCCAGGCAGAGCAATCAGAGGCAGAGACACCTAAAGCAATACCAATCACAAGCAGTGCAACTGATGACCCAGTGATCACCCATGCAGAGCAATCAGAGGCAGAGACACCTAAAGCACTACCAATCATAAGCAGTGCAACTGATGACCCTTTGATCACCCATGCAGAGCAATAAGAGGCAGACACCTAAAGCAGCACCAATCACAAGCAGTGCAACTGATGACCCGGTGATCACACATACAGGGAAATCAGAAGCAGAGACACCTAAAGCAGTACCAATCACAAGCAGTGCAACAAAGGACCCAGTGATCACCCATGCAGAGCAATCAGAGGCAGACACCTAAAGCAGCACCAATCACAAGCAGTGCAACTGATGACCCAGTGATCACCCATGCAGAGCAATTAGAGGCAGAGACACCTAAAGCAGTACCAATCATAAGCAGTGCAACTGATGACCCTTTGATCACCCATGCAGAGCAATCAGAGGCAGACACCTAAAGCAGCACCAATCACAAGCAGTGCAACTGATGACCCAGTGATCACCCATGCAGAGCAATCAGAGGCAGAGACACCTAAAGCAGTACCAATCATAAGTAGTGCAACTGATGACCCTTTGTTCACCCATGCAAAGCAATCAGAGGCAGACACCTAAAGCAGCACCAATCACAAGCAGTGCAACTGATGACCCGGTGATCACACATACAGGGAAATCAGAAGCAGAGACACCTAAAGCAGTACCAATCACAAGCAGTGCAACAAAGGACCCAGTGATCACCCATGCAGAGCAATCAGAGGCAGAGTCACCTAAAGATGAAAAGGTATTAGGTGTTCTCTCAGTCATATATCTCTTTATTAGCAGTAGTAATATGATTTACAAAATAATTGATATCCTCATGCTTAGAGGAGGATTTTGTGCTAATTTAACAGGTCATGTGGACAAAAAAAGAAGACTGTCTTAATTCCAAGCAGCTTGGAAGATGTCATTTGATTGGCTAAGTGAGAGCAAGTTTGGGCTATGGTATGCCTTCTATAAAGTGTGTTACTGTAACATTAGTATTGGCCGTGGAGGATGCCATGATCTGCACAGGCACATGGATACAGAGAAACACAGGACAAATGCAAAGCAGGTCGCATCTGGAAGGAAAGTGACAGACAAGTTTGCCACCCAAGCACGACAAGCAAGTACAGCTCAGAAAGTATTAATAGCTGTAGCGGCATTTATTGTCTTACTTGCAGAGCACAACCAACCCTTTAGTGCTGCGGATCATCTGCTGAAATACATGAAAAAATACTCCGGTGTTCATGAAGTGTTGAAGAAAATGAGCTGTGGGGCGACTAAGTGTGCATGCATTACACATGATGTCATGGGTCCAAAATATCAGGAAGATGCTGCAGCAGTTTGTCGGAAGCAGCCTTATTGCATTTATTTATATCAGAGCACTGATATGGAGGATAATAAACTCCTTGTGATTCTGGTTGGATTTTTTTACCAGGTAAATTGTGAAAATGTTGTTCGGTTCTTAGATATGCCCGTTTGTGCAGCAGGTACAGGTGAAGCGATATACAACTTCCTTATGGAAAGTCTCCACAGGTTCAGTATTCCAACAAATAATATGGCTGCATACTCATCAGATAATGCTGCAGTCATGGTTGGTATATACAATTCTGTACTCTCACGATTAAAGACTGTCAGTCCTGATCTCTTCAGTATGGGCTGCCTGTGCCATAATAGCAGACCTTTGCATCAAATCAGGTTTGAAAGCAGTGAAATCACATGTAGAAGACTTAATATCAGACATTTATAATCAGTTTTCACACAGTGCACAGAGGCAACAGAAGCTAAACGTATTTACATTATTTGTTGACATTGAGCCACTTGTACTTATTCGGCATGCCCCCACTCGATGGCTGAGTCCTCATAAAGTTATAAAGCAAATACTGGACTGTGGCCTATGCTTTTATCATACTTCCAGTCATATGAGCCCTGGTCACACGGAATAGACCTCATAACAGAATGGCTGAATAATCATGAGGTAAAACTGGTATTCCTTTTCCTGAAGTATGCTATGGAGTTTCCCCTTAAATCCAATGTGCAATTGCAGGCCAGAAGCAGTCAACTGTTAACTCTGTACAGTGATATAAATCTTCTACAGGAGTATGCAAGCAGTTTACTGAAGCCAAGTGCTGCTGTAGAATTTTTAGGTAATTTCAGTACCACCAGTAATTCTTTTTTTGAGGATGACAATAATATTTTGCAGCAGCGACACCTTCATGTTGGACCTGATATTGAAGAATATCTGCATGACAATGGTGATGACATTGTTGGTACTGTAACTGAGTAGACCCTTCTTTAAGCAAGTAAAAGCGTTTCATGTTGCAGTCCTTCTGAAAATGAGAAAGAATTTGCCTGTTGGTGACATCATACTACAAATATTGACAGTTTATTGAACTCTTTTTTGAAACTAAAACTTGACATTGAAGTTGTAATGAACACTGCAACTCGTGTAGGATTTTGCAAGTCATGGGAACAGCGTACTCTACTTAAGGCTGAGCTTGGCATATACCAAGTTATTAACTTCAAGCTGCCACAGCAACAGCACAGCTGGGACTCTGAAACAGATACATATTTCCTCAAGTACTGGTCAACAGTCCTACAAAGCCCTGAAATGGAATGAATACCTCTGTTTAAGCAGCTCATATTAATACTGCTTTGTTTGCCATGTTTGAATAGTAAACCTCAGCGAGCATACAGCATGGCGAGAAAAGTTAAAACAGAGCTGGGGCAGTCATTAAATGTCAAAACGCTTAACTCATTGCTAGCAATCAAAATGAATGAGAACGGTGACTGTTGTTCTGGGGAAGTCCCACCACCTGTTCTACAAGCAGCAAAAAGGACAACTATAGCTGACAGCAGAGAACATGCCCTCCAGGCAGCACTTACCAGACCAAGAGCCAGAGGCCATCACTGAAGAAGATGAAGAGCAAGACAAAGTAATCCATGATCTGTGACTGACTATTTAAAAAGAATTGGTTATTTTATTTGGTTGCCATTTTTGTTTCATTTTAACTCTGTGTGAGCTGTGGCTGAGTTTACTTTGTATTAGTTCAGTAGTTAGTTAATTAACATGTATAAATTTGTTTTGTATTTATTTTAGTTTTATTTTATACCATTAAAGAAGCCAGACCTTATTTGATTTTTATTTATTTAAATTTTATACCAGTCAGTGTAGTATTTGGTAGAAATAATTTGTTTGATTGTTTTATATGTGCGTAGTAGTAAGTAGACTAGTACAAGTTAATTTTATTTTTATATAAGAGAATTGTATTTTAGTTTTATACAATTTCAAAGTTTTATGCAAGTTCAGATGTTAACAATATAAATCAAACAGTTTTGTTCTGGTTTATATTTTATATTATTTAATGAAGAAGGCTGAAGCGCAACCGCACCCACTTAATGTTATTTTTATAAAAGAATATTGTATTTTAGTTTTGCACAAGTTCAAATATTAATATAAATAAAACACTATTGTTCTTCTTCTTATTTTGTGTTTCATGATCATATTTTGGTTGTATGTTCTTCAGTTTGCTTTTAAAAGTTGGCATCCCACAGTTCTGTTGGAGTGGGTGGGGCTACATAATTATGTATGCAAATTGTATGTTAATCAGCATACCGATTTGTACCTATTTTTCATAGGTCTTTGTCCAGATTTTTGATATTTCCAAGTTGAGAGGTATGATTGTGGGAACAATACATACAAGGGAGAAATGAGTTCTAAAAGGCGTCAGGGCTTAAATGAGCTATGTAATGTTTGAGTGAGAAATATTGAGTAGATTATAAGTGAAGTATAATGTTTGCAACCGGGAGTGTGTCGGTATGGTTTGTTTTGTGATGTAAAATGCTTGCAGCTAGGACTGTGTTAGTGTGGTTTGTTTCCATTTACATAAATGTATGATTGCCTAGGTAGTAAGTGATGGCTTAAAGATGTTTCTTGTTTAAAAAAATAGGTATGTCTTTTTGCCCAGTTTTGAACGGCTCTATATCACCACATAGAATGGTGATAAGTTTGAATGTCCTTTGCTTGAACTGAAAAGTCCGAAAACCCTAAACAGCGAACTCACAAAACAGCAATTGTTTTTTCCCAGGAAAGAAATCGTTGCTTCGTGAAAAAAAAAAAAAATCACAACTTTAAAACAAACTGCCCCCCCCTACTTAAATATACCAACTCCGAGATCGCACTACATAAAGATGGCCCACCCGATTTTTTTTCCCTGGGAAAAAAATGGATGTTCCGTAACTTCGTGGTTTAGGGCTTTTGGACTTTTCGGTACGAACAAAGGGCGTTCAAACCTATCACCATTCGATGTGGTGATATAGACCCATTTTGAACAACCTTTCTCCAGTTACATTCCCCAGTTTGTACTAGAAGACTTTTGAATGGACTGTGCTCCCAAATGCAGTCAGTATGCTATACATTTGTTGTAAACCCTGAGTTACCAATGACTGCCACTTAGTGCTCTGGTCAATTTAGCCTGCTTAAAGTCTGGGTGTCACTCAGGTATAAATGCAACTTTTCCACAGGAAGTGTTTTGAAAAGGCAATATTAATAACCTCTCTAGTTCACTAAACTGTGATTTAGTTTATGCAGTATTGATAGCCTATCTAGTTCACTAATATGTGAGTTATTTTGTGCAGTACTGGTAACCTCTTGAGTTTAATAATCTGTTATTTATTTTATGCAGTATTAACAACCCCCAGTTCACTAATCAGTCACTTATTTTTTACACAGAGACCAAGTTCTCAGGATTGTCCCTCAAGACACAATCCAGGCTGATTTCATGCAAAATCTGTGTAAGGATTTAATGGTGAGTATTGAAATATTGCAAACTGATTACCTGTGGCTCAATCACATGGATTCTTTCATTCTCACTTTTGTAAAGAACTAATCTCAAACACTACCACCTACTCTGAACCAGAAGACATGACAAATACACACATAGATAAATTTACTTCTAACTTCCCCTACTCTGTCCTCCCTGCTTTCCAATTCTTATTAATCAGTCTCTGCTTCCCCCAGGTACTAACTGCACCCACCACAAACCCACACGCACATTAGTTCTATGAATGCTGTCAATGTATCTGACTTTCCCCTAGTCAGGAATGAACACTCAGTGATGTCCTTCTTAACCTATTCATTCTTAGCCTCTCCACTGGCTACATGCCAGAGGCTTTAAGAATGGCCAGAGTTTTACTCCTCCTCAAAGTTGCTTCATCAGTATTATTTGTAAACTCATGGAACATATTATAACTGATCTCATAGGTTAATAGTCTAGTACTAGGCGGGCAGTTTAAACAACCATGTTTAACATGTTTAACCATGTTTAGCCTGTCTATGTACCATAAGAAGTATCACCAGCATGCTTATCTCTCCTCTTAATAATGGTTATATTACTAATTCCTGCAATATATTTATGTGAACCCATTCAGAAATCAGCATGTATCTAAGACATTAAACCTTTAACATGCAAAAGAGATTTGCTCCATAAGTGTGGCACCCTTTTGGTAATTCATCTACCACTCTAAGAAGTCCTATTTATGTTAGAATGTAAACTGACAGTTTGTTTCTCTGGTGGAGAAGATCTGATAGAAACATACCTGATCCCTAACATGCTGTGCTTCACAAACTATGGGCAGAAGACATGCCATCTATGCATGTGCAGAGCCTGCAGTACCACATCATTCTCCTACCTTATGAACTTCTCCTGGTGCTGCCATTTAGTGGGTGTACGTGGTCAACTATGCTGTGCTGTGTTACTGTCCATAGCCCCCACTCACTAGCTCCACATGAGTATTGCCTGTAGTTACAAGTTTTGGCCCTCATATATGGTATTCTACCCTGCAGATGTGTAGGACCGTGCCAACACTGCACCCTATATATGCTACACTATCTCATGCAATACTTTGGTCACTGTGTACCCCCCAACAAAATACTGAACTGTGCCATGTGGCTGTGTGGTGGCCCTGTAAAGTGAAATGTGTGGGTGCCTAGATGTCTCAGCATCTACATAATTTTACATGACTGTATGCTGTTTTACCACAATGTTGTGTGTCATATCTAAGGTGTTTTTTTTATTTTTATTTTTTTATTTTTTCATATCTAAGGTGGCAAACATAAAAAATGAACAACCACAGGGATCTGTCTAGTTCTCACCTCAACAACACAAGAGTTGAGGAAAAATAAAAAAACAGAAAAACTAGTAGTCTTAAAAAACTTTGTTGATGAGATCAGTCACAATAATTTCCAAAAGTCATGAAACCCAGGTAGTGTTCCAAATCAACAAGCCTTTATTCGTCACAGACAAGCAATCCTCAGTAATAAAAATCAGAAATACTTTACAATGTTAAACATATCAGCTTTTATACACTTAGAAGTAGGTGTGGAAAATATATGTATTGTTTAATTTTAAACCAGCCTATTCCAGGCAAACAATAGAAACAGAGCGGTAAAAGTGCATCTACAATATTAACATTTCTGCCCTAGCTAGTACCTTCCCTCAACTCCTTTTCATTGAATTTTCAAGCACTAATCAAATGATCTGTTATCTATTTGACAAGCCCACTAATACACCTCTTCAAATGCTCTCTGTTCAACATCTACTAATGTCATTCATTCTGTCTTTTAGATTGTACTAGTGGCCTTTATTTCATATGAATAAGGGGGGACTGGCATAACAGTTAAGGTCTTTATCTCACAGATACAAGGTACAGGGTTTGATTCTTAGCTCTGTTTATTGGATAGACTTGTAATAGTCTGCAGACCAATGGACTAGTATTTGCCTATGAACCTATGAATGTAATCTAATTAGCAAATGTAAGTGTAATTCATCATCCTCAAACCCCTTTTTCCCATTTTCTATATGGGTTTGGGGTACCATGTTAACTGTTGCTATCTCTCTTGATTTAGTGCCACATTCCTGCCTCTTCGACATCCACGCCTGACTGTCACAGATCTTCTTTCACACAATCCATCCACCTCTTTGCTGGACATCCTCGTTTACTCTTACCTTCTTCTTGTCTGTTCCAAATCTTCTTCACCAGATTGTCTTCTCCTTTTCTGCATGTGTCCGAACCACCTTAATCTGTTCTCTTTGATCTTTTCTGCAATTGCAGCTACTTTGGCTTCTACTCTTATGTCCTCATTTCTTTGGCTATCCCACAGTATGCATCCTGCCACCCTTCTCAGACACTTCATTTCCATCAACTCTAGCTTCCTCATCCACTTTGCCTTTACTGCCCAGGTTTCTGGTTGCACTACTGTCTTGTACACCTTACTTTTCAGCTTCTTTGGCATTCTTTTGACATTCGCTACACCTGAGATGCTATGCCAGTTAGCTGCAGCCCCTTTGATTCTCGCTTTGACATCTTCATTCAGACTTCCCTTCTCCTCAACCACCCCTCTTGAAGCTATTAACTTGTTCCACTATCTTTCTTCCTATGTCAATTTTCAGCTTATTCTAATTTCCCCAATTTTCTGCCATTACCACTGTCTTATCTGTGTTTAGTTTCATCTCATGTGCCTTAAGTGCTACATTCCATTCCCCTATCATTTGCTGAAGTTCTTGCTCAGAGTCTGCCTGTAATGCCACTTCATCTGCCTACAGCAATTTGTTGATCTATCCTCACTGACCTATTTGCTAATGTAGTCCATCACCAGTATGAACAGCAATGGGCTCAGTGCTAAATCCTGGTGCAAACCATTCCCACTGGGAACTCGTCTGTGAGGCTGAACATTGTTCTTACTTCAGTCATTATATGCAGCCTGCACTAATTCTACCAGTGTTTCTGGGACTTTGAAACACTGCAGTACTGCTCAAATCAGCTTTCTTGGGACCGTGTCATATGCTTTCTCCAAGTCTAGGAATGCCCAGTTGGACTCTTTCCTCATCTCTTGCGTGTTCTCAACTGTCTGTCTCACTGCAAACATCAGGTCAGTTGTGCTACATCCTGAGCTGAATCGAAACTGCTCATCTCCCATCTTATTTTCTACTACTCCGTCTATCTGTTGATTAAACACCCTCTCCAGAATTTTCATTTAATGTGACAAGAATTTGATGCCTCTGTACTGCCCACTGTTGTGGATGTCCCCTTTGTTCTTGTACACTGGCATGAGTATGCTTATTCTCCAGTCATCAGGGATATGTCTTTCTCTTCACACTGCTATGATTACCCTCAGGAGCCATTTCTCCCCTATCTTACCCAGCAAGTTCATCATATCTGCTGTGACCTCATCTGAGCCTGCTGCTTTCCCTGAATTCATTTTCCTTAGTGCCATTCTTACTTCCTCTATGGTGGGCTCCTTTTCTGCACTCATTGTAGGCTGGGTCTGGGGCAGTAAAACTTCTATGGGGTTTTCTTCATTTAGAAGCTGCTGGGAATACTGAGAATGTTTTTCAGAGGTGGGAAGAGCCCCACGGAGACACAAGGAGAACATGCAAAAAACAAGCAAGCGTTAGCCAGAGGTCAGGATCAAATCTTGTACCTTGTGCATGAAAGGCAAAGACCTTAACCATTATGGCAACTGGTCTTTGTATGTGTAATTGTTAATGTATATTACTTAATGTCTGTTCATGTATATTACTGAATCTCTGATTGAAAATGTTTATAATATGTTGGAGCTTTTCTCCTCGGACCTCTGCTGAAAAGGGTTTTTTGACAAAACTCAGTCAGACAAAGCCAGTAAATAAAATCAAAACAAAATAAAATAAAAATATATAAAATAAAATAAAGTTGATGGGAGAGAAAGCATACGAGTTCAAGGAAATAGGGCACTAGCACCGCAAGAGGAAATAGGTGGTGCTAAAAAAGAATGGCAGCTCTTCAAAATAGCATGTGTGCGGCCTGCAGAACAGATATGTGGCTGAGCCAGGTACATAAGGAAATCTGGTGGTGGAATGCAGAAGTACAGAAACAAATAAAAAGAAAGGAGTGCGAGATAGAAAAGATGAACCAGGTTAAGAAGGAATGCTGGATGGCTAAGAAAGAGGTTAAGAGAGCAGTTGCAATAGCAAAGAACAATGCATCATAGGCACTCTACCAGCTTCTGGAAAGAAATTCAGCAGATGGAAGAAAGAAACTCGTAACAGGTGGTAAGGCAAAGAGAATGATAAAGAAAATAGGCATCAGACACCCTTCATAAGGATGCCACCAAAAACCTGCTCACCGGCCCACATCAAAGACAGATGGAAGGAATAGCTCCTGCAGCTTCTAAATGAAAAAAAAAAACACACACAAAAGATATACTCCCTTAGACACCGCCTACAATGAAAGAAGAGGGGCCAGCCGTTGTAGAAGTAAGTAGAGCACTAATCAAATGAAGCCAGGGAAAGCAGCAGGCTCAGATGAGGTCACTGCAGATATGGTTAAGATGCTGGGTGAGGTAGGGGAGAAACAGCTCCTGAGGGTACTCATTGCAGTACAGAGAGAAAGGCCTGTCACAGGTGACTGGAGAGGAGGCATTCATAACTGTTGGCAGTACACAGGTATCAAATACCTGTCACACCGCATGAAAGTCCTGGAGAGGATGACTAATAAACAAATAAGTACAACAGTCGAAAGCAAGATGGGAGACGAGCAGTTCAGACTCATATCAGGATGCAGCACAACCGATTAAATGCCTGTAGTGAGACAGATAGTTGAGAAAAAGCTAGAGATGAAGAAAGAGTCCAACTGAGCATTCCTTGACATGGAGAAAACATATGACAAAGTGTCAAAAAATCTGATTTGGACAGTTCTGAGACGCTTCAAAGTCCCAGGAACATTGGTAGAATCAGTGCAGGCTATGTATGAGAACCTAATGACATACAGTAAATGCAAACAGTGTCCAGACTAACATAGGGGTTACCAGTGGGAGTGGATGTGCATTAGTGTCAGCTCTGAGCCCACTGCTGTTCATACTGATGATGGAATACATTATCAAACAGGTTGGAGGGAACAGATCAGTGAAGCTGCTATGGGAGGCAATGTGGCATTGCAGGCCGACTAAGCAAGAACTTGCAAATGATAGGGAAATGGAAGGCACATGGGATAAAACTGAATACAAATAAGACAACTGTAACAGCAGCAAATGGGTGAAATCAGAAGAAGATGAAAAATGAAATAGAAGTAAAATAGTGGAACATATTAACAGCTCCAAGTATCTGGGAGGGAAGTTTGAGTAGAAGGGAAGTCTGAATGAGGAGGTTAAAGCTAGAATTAGTGCAGCAACATGCCAAAGAATCTGAAAGGTAAGATGTACAAAGCAGTGGTATGATTAGTGTGACTGTATGGTACAGAAACCTGGAGGTGAAGTACCTGAAATGGGTGGTAGGATGCACAGCGTGGGACAGATGAAGAAATGAGGATATCAGAGCAGAGAAGGTGAAAAGGAATAGATTATAGTGGTTCAGACACATGCAAGAAAGTAGAAGACAATCTGTTGAAGAAGATTTGGACAGACAGGAAGAAGGAAAAAAAATGAGGGTGTTCAGCAAAGAGATGGATAGATTGTGTGAGAGAGGACCTGTGACAGTCTAGCATGACTTTCAAAAAAGGTAGGAAAGTGCCATTGAATCATGACAAAGATGGTGACAGTTGACAAGACACCTTAACCCCTGTAGAAAATGGGTCGATGATGATGATGTTCTAATATTTGTGGAACTATCAGACTTGAAGAAAAACAAGAGGTGCATGATAACTGGATCTATAATGGCATGGATAGCAAGGACCAAATCTCCCATCAACAGTCTATAAGATAACCAAATAAAGGGTAGTGGTTCCAGTCTTTACTGGTTGTTCAGTGATTTTAAGCCCATGACCTTCTTAGGTAAGAACCACTGGGGTCTTTCTGGTTGTCTGATATGTCTAGTGATGTACATTACAAAGGGAGAGATGTATTCAATAATTGGCCTAATCAATGCCAAGTATAATGGAATAATGACTTCTTTAGATCTGGATGATATTCCCTTGGTAGTTAGCTGTGCTAAACAGAAGGATCTTCTAACTACTTTTGTCAGATCAAGATCAAAAGAGAGGGAGTAATCAACCCATGATTCAAGGCCCATAACAACATTTTCATTTTGAAGTGGTGGGGTATTGCTTGTACTGTATGCTGAGAAGAGGGACTGTCTTCTAAATGTGAAACTATTGCATTTTTTGCATTTAATTTCAGACCATTTTCAGTGCACCATTTACATATGTGTGTATATTCTTGCTGAAGGGTTAGAGAACCAAAACAGGAATTAACAGTAACTGCCAGTTTGCAGTTGTTTTCAAACTTAGTTAACCAGAAGTCCTGGTTTCTGCTCTAAAGATCAAAAAAGCAAATGCTAAACAGGAGGGGTCCCAACACTGAGCCATGAGTAGTGCCTCTGATTATGATGAGGCATCTACCATTCACACTGTGTGGGTTCTTTGCTATCCATCTTACCAAATATGGGTCTATGTTTGGCCACTATCCATCTTACCAAATATGGATCTATGTTTGGCCAGTTCAAGTTACTCTAAGCCGAGAGTTGACAGCCTGTGAATCCCTCTTGAAGAAGTTAACCAAATTCAGTGGGCAGGTTCTTCCCTTGACAAAGCCAAACTGCTGTGTCTCAAATCTAATGAGATTTCTGATATCATAGTTTATAAGTTGTACCACACAGTTCAACAGTTCAGCAACGAAAATAACAGCATGACTTGTAGAAAGTTTCAAAGTTTTATTACGATTCTGGTACCTCAGCCTTCACCTTCAATGGAATAATTTACAATTTCAAATACAAGTCTTTATATACCACTTAATTAGATAATTAATTAATCAGCTCCATCAGAGCTAAATTCCCAATAACTTAATTATCCTAATTTATTAACAATATAAATAAATATAAATAATGAGCATTCTGACCTAACTCATCTATAACATTCAAATTTCCAAATTCATACCATTCGGATAAAGAGTATTATAATTAATAATATATTTAGATTCCAAATTTAATAACCTTGAACATGGGGGTGTAGTTAAGGATTTAATTTTCAGTGTTTTAGCTAAACCACA